>NC_081343.1:66122290-66135737 GCF_029784015.1 Lycium ferocissimum
CTACCTGCTCCAAAAAATAAAGAAAAAAAAATTTAGACGTTACATCGAAACAAAGAAAAATTAAAATCTAATTCAGAAAAAAGAAGAGGAAGAACAAAGTAGTGAAAAAGATGAGGTAGAAAGCTGAGACGTGAACATAGTAGTCCGTTGAAATGATTGTTGATGTGAAGTGAAAAAATGTATTCTAGTTGTGCTTTGTTCCCTTGCATTGCTTGGCTTTCTATCAAAACGGCCAACACGTTATAAATATGTGCTACTTAGTACTCCATTTGCATAAAGAAATGAACGTAAAGATTAAAATTAAAGTCAACTTAAAACCAACTATGATTGACATTAAAGGTTTTGTTTGCAATTAGTCCTACGGTAGCTTACTAGCTAATTAACATTATGAAAGAAAATGAAACATATAAATCTGTGCTTTCCCACATATAAGGGTAGTCTCAGATCACTTAATTGTTCTACTCCGGAAATCTAATATGTAGCTTACTGCTTCAACCGTCGAATCACTTTTTAATTATTAATTAGAATAGAATGTAATCAAACGCAACAAACTCAATCAACTTAAATGACGAAATCTAATCCCCTATAGCCGGCCTTTTCTAATCCTCGTTTATATAATATTCCACTAAAAATGCCTTATATTTTTGTTTAATTAAACAGACTAAATAAACAACAATGATTGGGCATTGACCCATAGTAGAGAGAGATAGGATGCGTGCCTCATCAAGCATAGATAAAAGTTTGACCTTCCTTCTCTGATGCTCAATCCTATCAGCAGCTGATAAAGGAGGTAGATCTTTTGAAGATTCATTGTTACCGCCACCGTTATTGCCACCACTAGGGTTCGAATTAGGGTTCGGGGAGGATGCTTTGTTATTCTTCTTGAATTTGCCTCTCCCAACACTGCAGAATTCTTCCAGCAGTTCTTGGGCAGCTTTCGCATACTTGGAATTCCTCAACACATTGACCACTCCCAATGAAGACCCATACCCAACATGGACTTGATGAATGTCTTGGCTTACTCCTGATCCACCTATATTAGAATTCTTGTATCAAGGAAATTGTCCAGAACTAGACCCTCCTCCAACTCCTTGTTGATTGAAAAACAACATTCCGCAGCTTCCCCACTCATCTGTAATTCCTCGGCCTTGTGCTGTAAAACGAAGATGACAAAGATAAGAAAGTCCTTGGCTTTCTACGACGTTTAATCCTCCGATTGCATTTGGGGTATTGAGATGATGATTGGTTGTGGTGGTGGCACTTGCTCATCCGTTCCCCCATGACATGAATTGACCAAAAGATCCTTCAGTCGGATTGGGAAACCCTTCAAGTGTTGAAGTAGATGATGGAACCGGTAACAACATGTGAAGCGTAGAGGAATTTGAATTAGGAGGAGATGGTGAGGGTGACCTTGGCTTTGGATTCTGGGAAAAGTTGCATGGACTCATGCATTAATACTCTGATTGTTAGGAGTACTATGATTTTTTGCATATCCAAATGGATGACTTGCACCTCCACCTACTACCATACCTTGTCGGTTCCCGAACCACTCGTTCCCCATGGCCGTGGCATGAATTCATTGTGGTCGTGGATTCGGGTTGGGCTGTCTATAATTCGGATTGAATTGAGTTTCTAATAATTCAGTTGCGTTTGCGGTTCCAGGAGGGAAGTTAAACATTTCAGATAACATTCCAGCTGTCTCATAAACTGCTGGAAGACCACTCGTTTCTTCTTCAAACGGTGCGGGTTCGAACCCCTTGCGCTCGTAATTTATCTCGACGGATCTGTTGCGCGGACCATGTGTTGCTGCTGTTGTTGCTGGTGCTGCTGTTCGGCTTGTGTTCTCTCGAACCCATTTGGGAAACTGAAGAGACTGTGATGATGATAATCTTGGGACATAGAATTGGGATTTTCCGAGACTTGATGAATTTGATATTTTTGAACCTTTGTCTATGAGACGTATCACATGGACGAGGTGTTGTTGTTATTGCTATACCCATGGCAGCGTTGTCTTCTTCTTCATCATCTCTTTTCTGCTCATGTGTCTACCATGGATCGGACATGAGATAGTTAAAACCGGTATATAATCATTAAAATAATTCAAAAAAAGACATCATGGGATACAATTATTGTCAGGAGATTGAAAAAGATAATAATTGTGGCAAAGAGTAAGGTGTGAGGGGAGAGAAAAAGACTTTTCTTTCTTTTAAAAAAAATTGTTATACTAAATTTTTGTTAAAAATTTCAGAAGAAAACAAGAAAAAGAAAAGTGTTCATCAGCTTTATTTATGTAGACACAAACCTCATAAGAATTGCAGCAGGTCGGTAAAGGGGTACAAAGGGTTCTCAGATATCGTTTTCTCTTCGTGGGATTTGAAAGCCAAAACTGTGTGAGTCTCTCTCTATTTCTCTGTTGTCTGTTGTTTCTGAGGCTGTCGTTTCTTTATCTTTCTCTTTCTCTCCTCTTTTCTTTTTTCCTTTCTCCGTATGTATGTCTCTGCAATCGCCTTCTGGAAAAAGAATTGAACTATCCTGCAGCAATATAAAATATTTTAAAAAGGAAGATGGAGTTCTTTCAACTGTGACATGTATTGCGGTTTTATGTGTGTAGATATATGAAAATCACACATAACTGTGTTTGTCTGTGTGTGTGTTGTGAGAGTCTCTCTCTCTTTCATAGAAAGCAACACACCCTCGAGAGAGAGAGATAGAGAGAGGAGAAAATAGGGAAGAGGTCGCTGTTCTCTTTTTTCACTCAACTAATTTTATATTCCATTAAGTGTGCACCAGTACTAGTTTCAATTTATTTATTTCCTTGCTTGACAAATAAACTTTAAACTAACTTGATTTTAGTCCATGGACGAAGATATAAATACCTGAATTATTTTGTGGGTTTTTAAATTGACAGATTTAACCTCCTAGGTTAGAGCAACCCACGATGTTGATGGGATAAGTGACTATATATGGTCACCAAACTTTCGGGAATAAATGCAAAGAGAATAGCAAAAGATAATAATATAACAGAAAAAAGATGGTGTAAAAATTAATATTTACAGTTTAAATTGGAGGTTTCTCACAGTTTACTCATCATTTTTCCAAGTTAACGATCTTCCATACCAACTGGTGGTTTTAACATGAGAAATTGTATTAACTAATTTTATACAGAAGATAAAATTTAAACTCCATTTATGGAACCTAAATTGCGTGCGCTTTCTTATATTTAACTTTCTTCATTTTTTTTAATTTCCCAATGATTAACATCTGAAGATAATAACGTTCATGAGGAGTTTAATGATTCATCAAGAAGAAACTCTTACTATTTAAGTAAATGAACTTTAATTTGCCGAAGGTACGATTTTCTTTCAAAAGTTTGAAATTAAGGTAGGTTAAAGGACATCTCAACGTCATTTTATCAAACGTTAATCCATCATTATCGTAACATTGCTCACCCGAACCTCAACTTTCAGCGAACAAAAGGTTTAATTGTCATCTATAGGCCATAGACCTTGGAAACCAATACAATATCTCTAAACTATAATATAATAAAAAGAAAAGGTGAGCAGTGAGTCATCCAAGTGACATTTCTTATTGCAAAGTAAAGATAAAAAAATTAGTTCAGCTTAGATGACAATTGTGCCCTCATAACATTGCCTGCATGACAGTAGTGCTATACTGGTATTGTTGATAGGGTCATGCCGGTCACTTTCTAGACTACCTAGCTATTTCTTTTTCTATATTGCTTTCTATTCTTTTTCCTTCCTCTCTCTTGAACTATTGAACCCCTCAAAATTGAAAAAGAAAAGAAAGAGAATTAGTTTACGTTTTATACACGGATAATAATGTAAAAAGATATTTACTAATATGGTGACATAAAAAAAAAAAAAAAAGACTTCTATGGTAATTTACTAGTTATAAAATTAATTTTATGACAAAAGTTAGTTATTGACATGATAAAAATACTGCTAATAAACTTGTTATACCGATTAGACTATATTAATTAATAGTGCACTGACGGTATATAGAAATACAGAACTAAATAGGAAGAAAATAAGAAACGCCTAAAAAACAAATTAAAGATGGCACATTAAACATGGTTGTGGTAGAATGTATTCCTTCGTCCTTATTAAACCCGTCAACCGGTTTGAACCGGACCGGACGCCGGTTTAGGATTAAAAAACCCGGAACGTAACCATAGGTTAATGTCAAAGCGAACCGGTCCGGTTCAAACGAATCCAAAACCCCCCTTTTTTTTTTTTTTTGTATAGTATATATATTATAGTATTTATTAGTATATTGTAGGTATATTTACATATGTTATATAAGTTTTATAAGTAAAGTTTATATATTCTTGACTAACGAAGAACGACAAATAATAAAGATATATATATATATATATATATATATTAAGTTAAATGCTTAAGTTATACTATATATACCTAAAATATAGTAAGAATATACTTATATATATCAATATACTTAGGTTATATAACTTTTATATATATATATATATATATGTTTAAGTATACTATATATACTTATAACTTATATATTATAACTTAAGTTATTTATAGCTTAATTTTTTTCTAAGTTTATAAATTCGTATATATATATATATATATATATATATATATATATATATATATATATATATATATATATATATATATATAAGTTATATGCTTAAGTTATCTTGCGTATACCTAAAATATAGTAAGAATATACTTTATATATATATATATATCAATATACTTAGGTTATATAACTTACATATATATATATATATATGTTTAAGTTATAACTATATATAGTATAAGTTATATGTAGGTTATATAACTTACATATATATATATATATATATATATATTAAGTTATATGCTTAAGTTATACTACATACTACCTAAAATATAGTAAGAATATACTTATATATATATATATATATATATATATATATATATCAATATACTTAGGTTATATAACATATATATATATATATATATGTATAACTTATAACTTAAACATATATATGTTTAAGTTATATGTATACTATATATTATAAGTATATTCTTAGTATATTTTAGTTATTTTCAAGTATATAACTTTCTAGTTTTTAATTTAAGTAGATGTATATTATAAGTATATTCTTAGTATATTTTAGGTATACTCCTAACTTAATATAAGTAAAAATATGAACACAAAGTAAATAGAAGAAAGGTCAATGAGCCATATATTTTTATTCATTCTTGGATAACATTTATTTGCAAGTTGTAGTTTTTTTTTAACTTGCAAATAATACATGAGTTGTAAAGAAATAGTAGAATAATAAAATCACCAATTCTCAATCATTTTGTTAATTTCTCCCATATCATATTCGGCCATGGAGATATCTTCAAAGTCTTTCATTTGGTCCGGTCCACTTGCTATCAAATCTTCAATTTCTTCCTCTTCGCCTTCCTCCGCTTCTAAGTTTTAGTTGCGTCGCTCCGATCTAATCCAATCGCGAATGCACACTAGTACTTGCAAGCTAAAGCCGGATAATAAGTGTCTATGGTCTCCAATTTGTTGTCTTCCTTGGCTAAATGCGCTCTCCGAAGCCACGGTTGATACTTGAACCGTAAGGATATCTCGAGCCATTCTTGAGAGTATCGGATAACTTGCCTTGTACTTCTTCCACCATGCTAAGACGTCCAATTCATCTAGTTCCTTGATATCCACATTTGGCTACATCGAATAAAAGTTATATTCATCAAAGTTTGCACAAGAAGGAGTTGGGTGTGAATGTAAAACTTTTAAATGCGACAAACCCGACAAGCCCTTTTTGCTACTTTGAAGTAGTAGGGCGTGGAGAAACGGAGTGTAGCACGTTCTTCCAAATTAGAATAATGAGTAAAAACTTTTCTAAACTCGTCATCAATAGCGAGTTCGGCTTGATAAAGATGGTTGAATTCCACTCTTCAATTTCTAAAAATGTATAAATTTGACCAACCAATGCTTTAGTATAAGACACTTTTAAACAAGGATTTAAAAGAGAACCCAATATAAATAAAGTTGGGATGGGAAAAAAAATACTTCTTAAATTTGATTATCATATCAAAAATAGCCGGCTTGATAACGGGTTTATATTTATACTCTTGTAAAACTCTAGCTATTTCCGCTACGTAGGCTAAAATTCCGGTTACCGTGGGATAGAATTGTTTAGAAAAAGCAAGAGTTGCATTATAAAAAAATTCGAGAGTTCAAGACATTCCTTAACATCTTCTCCAATGCGTAAAATTTAACCGATCATCACTATTAATATTATATTTGTTGTGAACTTGTTGTATGGGAATCCTATACTCATATGCTTGTTAAAGCATAATGTAAGTGTAGTTCCACAGTCTCAATTTCTACTTGAATTTTCCTAGGTCTAAGGTTATTTTCCACACAAGCATTCTTAAAATCTCTAAGTCTTCCCCTATTAGCATTACAAAAAAGAAACGCAACCGCATTTAACTTTTTTGAATAGAATCGTCAAACACACAAAGACCATCTTTAACAATTAAGTTTAAAATGTGACAACTACATCTCACATGAAAAATATTTTTTAGCGGAGGGTTTAATTCTCTTTTTAAAAGACCAATCACCTTTGTATTATTAGAAGCATTATCTAAAGCAATACAAAGTGTTTTTCTATAAATATTAAAAAATCTCATATCCGCTAAAAATTTTCTATCGTGACGACCTTTTCCTTCATCATATAAAAAAAGCTATAATTCTATTTTGCACAAACCCAAAGGTGTCATCAACCCAATGACATGTAATAGCAAAAAATCTAACTTGTTAAGACTAAGACCCAAATCGGCGGTAAGAGAAACATTACAATTTAAAAATTAAATACATAGGCGCAAATAAAATCTATATTTTATACACGGCTCTACAAGTACTTCTAGGAATACCTAAAATAACGGATTATAACAACAATGAATGTAAGTAACAAACCCCAAACTCCGAAGGAAAGGAAAATGGTAAACAATAATAAGCTACCATTTTAGCTATTTCTACAAGCTCTTTTTTCTTGTCATACTTAAATTTTTACCGGGTTCGTGTCTATCGTCATTTGAATACCCCCATTTGAACCGTTTTGCTCTCCAAACATCCATATGTTTCTTTCTCATATGACCATTTAGTGTACCCGTTCCACCATCCTTACTAATTTAACTTGCCTAAAAGCAATCTTGTCCACATAGGTACATTTAGGTACATTTTGACTTTCCCTATCCTTAGTATAAATTTCCAAATTTTAGCGGTTGGCTTACGAGTTCTAGGCGGTTTTGTTTTGTGTATGTGATTGTGCGGGACATTTATCTCCTATGAAATTTTCGGGGGTTGTGTTTCATCGTCATCAATTTCATTAAAAGTGTCGGTAAAATGTTGTTGCATTGCCTCATATCGACCTAAAAGTGGATTATTTCCACCAACATCAATACCTAAATGTTTCTTCCACAAATGTTTTCATTAAGCCCACCCCTAACAATACCACTACTACCGGACCACGTCTAAATCTCTTCGCCATTATTAAATAGAATTAATTTAAATCACACTCAAATAAATCACAAGAAAATAAATTGCAACAAATTAAATTGCTAGAATTAAATTGCGTAAATTAAATTGCGAAAAATAAAGATAGAGGTTGGAACGAAAGGTACAAATTGCCGGACTAATTTCCAACAAAGTGAAGGCGGCTAGAATTGCTAATCACCAAAGCTACTTCGGATTGTTGCAAAATCACTAACTCAATTATGATAACATAATTGCAAAATTAATAATTGAAACTATAATAAGACTTTATAATATTTATTTGAGAGAAATTTAAAGTGGCTAATTGTTGCAAAGTAACTATATATTGAGAGATTGAGATTTGAGAGAAAGAGAAGAGTGAATTGGTGTGGATTAAAATGAAAATGAAGAGGGGGTTTATATAGGGGTGGGGGATGGATTAAAGTGTTAAAAAAAAAAAGTTTGGGGGGTTGGGGGGGGGGGGGGGGGGCAAAAAATGGGTTTATGGCCGTTTGGCAACGGCCATTTTTGCAAATGGACCGTTGCCCAACGGTCCAACGATCGAAACGACGGCCTGTTTCTGTTTAAAAAAAAATAATAATAATAATTTCACCAGTTTAATCGGTTTGGTTCCGGTTTCAAAAAAATCGAAACCGGACTGGTATGTAATATTCGGTTAACCGGTTCAACCGGTTCGGGTTTTACCGGTCCGGTTACCGGTTTGAACAGGGTTAAAGCGGACTTGATTCAACGGGTTTAGTCCTTATCAAGAAGTCTCTAGTTTGAATCTTTTTGGGTACGAAGTCGTCTTTGTTAGGAAGCAATTTCACTCCTAATGCGGACTTCCTGGCGCATCCAAATTTAGTCGAGCTCCAATACGGAAACGAGACACCGGGTGGAAAAAAAAATGAATTTAGTTGGCACGTGCGAAAGGTATTTTATTTACGAAGTGTAAATAGTGAGCTACGCTGGAGAGCTGAAAGCCACTCATAACTGACTCACGTTTGGCTCCGAGGAAGATTACTACTGCTATCACTATGTCTATGATTTACCAGCTTTAGTCACTGTCTTCATTTCGCCCAACGTTTTTTATTCGCTTTCTCTGGATATTGTATTTTAATCTGTGATTGTAACCTACGCATACAGTACATGATTTCCCTTTCAACGGTACGTACCTAAAGGTTGCTGATCACAACAGTAGCTCGCTAATATGAATATGCCTTTTTTTTTCTTTTTCTTGGAGAGATGTGCTATATATAAATAATGCGTGGAGTATATAAGAAGTAAGTTTGAGATTCTTGTATTTACAAATATTATGTCGATATTCATCAAGTGCTTAATAGGTGATTGTTAGAACTTCAAGACTCATTTCATATTTCAATTGTTGCAATACTACTAACTTGTACAACACGGTTGAAGTTGTAGAAGTTGATCTGAATAGTGCACATGGCGGAGCCAGGATTTTCAGTAAGGGGGTTCAAAAATATGAAGAGGTAAACATACGAAGAAGCCAAGGGGGTTCAACACCTACCATATATACATAAAAAAATAATTTTAACCTTCAATATATACTGTAATTTTCTGCCGAGGGGGTTCCGAACCCCCTCGGATACACTTGGCTCCACCCCTCACTGCACAAAACAACATTAAACAATTTGATCCGGATACTTCAGAAATCTTTTCCTCTAAAGCCACTCTTTTGGATAAGGGATTAATTAGACTGATCACAATTACGTACAGTATTTATTATTAACCAATTGACAAGCGCATGTAACAGAAGCATGTGACACCTTACCTCAGTGGCGGAGCCAGAATTTTAACTAAGGGGATTCAAAAATATAACGAAGTAGACAAACGAAGAAGCAAAGGGGGTTCAACATCAACTATATATATATATATAAAAAAAAAAAAAAATCACCTTATATATACAGTATAATTTTTCACCGAATGGGGTTCGAATGAACCTCATAGCCCCTTACTGGCACTGCCCCTGCCTTACCTTCTCCGCAAATCCAGAATGTGGATGAGTCTGCTCTGATATTGTATACTTTCGTTGTTCCATTTTGTTTGGCTATTTTTCTCATTAGATTTTAAGAACAAAACATTTTCATGTTTGAAAACAATTCAATTTTAAATTTATCATTTTACCCTTAATGACATGTTTTTATAATAATAGAAATATTATGACGTATTTAACATCATAAGTTCCAAAAGATGTTATTTTATTGTTAAACTTTGTACTCCAAACCACATAAATTGAAATGAGAGAGTAATAAAAATTGATTTTGAGCGAGCTTAATCCAAAAAAGTTAGTTAAGGATCACCAAGTTCATATAAACACGCAATATTATTTCCTTAACCAACGTGAGACATTTTAACAATGCACTTAGATCGCAACAAGATACTAGATGCTACAAGCAAAATTAATGCATCATCCTTCGATTCGATTTATGTGGCAAGTTTGATTTGTATAATGAACTAAAAAAAGAAAGGAAGGCGTTTTTAAATTTGTAGTCCAAAACAAAACTTGGATATTTGTGTAGCTATAACTCATTTCATTAAGAGTAAAAGGGGATTTTAAAGTTAAGGTGTCTACTAAGAAAATGATATTATTTTTTAGACAGACCAAAAAGAAAAGAATGTCACGTAAATTGTAACAAAAGGAGTATACGAACAATGTCGTTTCTTTGGAGGAAAAAGAAAGCCTTGTTACGTACGTTGATGGGATAAAAAATATTTAAACTTCAAAAATTAGATAAACATGTGACAGATGTAACATAACTACGTGCTTGAATTGTATGTAAAACAAGACTATATTTAAGAAAAACTCAATAAAGGGTGAGAGGTGAAACTTAGCAACATCAAAAGAGGAGTGATGGTTGACAGGCTAACTTTCACCCATCTTTGGTGAGCTTTAAGGTGATGATATCACAAGAATCTCACACCTTCTCCTCCTTCACACGCTTGAATATGAGAGGAGCACTTCATCATTGAAAATCTAATGGCTCCGCACGTGCTACAACTTTCCTTTCGCTAATTTTTCTTTATTATTTCCCTCCTTCCACTCCAAGGAGACTTATTCGACCTACTTGTGTGAAACCCAAAGAGGCAAAATATTTAAATGAATCACGAAATATAAACTGTAAAATTATACTTTAAAACTGTGAAGGAGGAGCAATTAATTGAAAAATGTTGTATCAAACTTCAAACGTTACCAACTGATATAATTTTATGATATTATTTGGATAGACCAAGTTTTGAAGTCCCTTAAGCACAATTAAGCGCCTTTTTTTTTTTTTTTTTTTCAGACTTTCCAATTATTGTGTCTACCAGAATTCACGTGTAAAAGTAGAGAACTTTATGGATTTAAGAAGCATCACATATTTGTTATTTTTGCGGGCATGCAAAGGTAAAAAGTGTTTATCTGTCGGTGGCTTGATTTAATTAGCTTATGTATGAAAATAGTAGGGCTAACCGGCTAACTGCTAACAGACCCGAAAATCCAAATTTAATATGATCTGAATTATTTGCCGATAAACTAACACAATCAAATAATTGTCATTTACATGATCATGAAGATGAATTTGATTCTCGAGAAAGACGTGAATGATTAATTAATTAGCGAAAAATAATTAAGATTATTAATCAGTATAACTTGAACAAGGGGGGGAGACAGTCAGGATGTTTCATGTTCGACATGAAGATGCAATTCGAAAAAGGCTTGATAAAGTTTGCACTGAATCAATTAGATTCTTTTGATATTGTTAACTTCTTTTAATTTTTTTTTTCCGCTAACTTTTGATATCTATAAGCTCAACGTCAACACTAAATTATTTTATTCGGGATGTCTACTTCCTCTATTTTTGATGAACACGTAGTCTCACCTTTTACCTCTTAACTTACTTGTTTAACAAAAAACTAGTCACCTTGACTTGATTGGTGGTTTAATTTTTTTCAAATTTACCATTTATGTTGCACAAAGTGGAGATTAGATTTTCTGTAAGAAAATAGAGATCTCACTTAATCGATTTCATTCTTAGCAGTTTGACCCGTATTTCCAGTTTGTTTTTGTACGCTTTCATTTCTTATCATCGAAAACCGTTCATGCTAAACAATTTAGAAGAGTTGAAGTTAGGTATATCATTAACTTTTATTATGATCAAGTCAACTAAACGATATTTATAAATTTTTGTTTTAGAATGTAAATTTATAATTTTAAAAAGCGAAAAAAGATTGCTTATTATAATAGATAAATGTAACTTGATAGGGTAAAAATTCATTGATAGTATATACGTATAACTTAAATTCATTTACAAAAGCACGAATAAGCGATTTTAATCACTTGTGTTATAGGTTTATTTTCGTTTTGGTTAACTTGTGTAATTACAATAAGTAACGCTTGATTAATATAAACGTACGATTTTTAGTCCCTAAAAGTAACGTGAAGTTAAAAAAGCTTAACGAAATCATTAATTAAAAATAAATTAAAGCTAATATAGTGTATACTGTATGCTGAGACACCTGAAGATCAAGAAGCCGAGGGGCAGAGGAGAATCATATCAAAACCCTAGCTTCTGATCTTGGCAAGTTCGAATTATTTTCCAGATTCTCTGTTTTCCTACTTTGAATTACGATTTAGAAACATGGGACTGTGTATAGGGGTGGATTCACCTTTATTCATATCAGTTTCATTCAGATTTGATCGTTTTTTCAAGTTAAAAATTAATTTTTTTCCCTACATGGGAGGTTAAATTTTGTCCTTGTATTCATCTTCAAGATCTATTTTTTTTTTTCTTTGGGTTTGCTTAGTGTGCCTGGAAAATGTGTTTTTGGTGGTTTTCTAGTGTTAGATTGTTAAGAATGCCTTGTTTAGAAAATAAGGGACCAACTCTACTGTATTAATACTTGTTATCATCAGGCAGATTTTCAGGATTAATTCAACCAAAAAAAAATGGATAATATTACGGTTTAGAATAAATTGAAAACTTTAACCCAAGACTTCTTAAGCAAGAAGATGATGATGATTGAAGTTGGTAAATGACCTCCCATTATACCTCGAAATTCTGAAGACTTCGTGCCAAATAACCCTTTGAGCATTTACCATTGACTCGTAGCTACACACTTTATTTTTATTTTGTTATTTATTTTTAATTAAGGATTCCATTAACTTTTTAACTTTCATTAGTTTGAAGGATCAAAACTACACATTTGTATTAATTGAAGGTTAATTATACTTAGTCAAATCACACAAGGACCAAAATTAAAATAACCCTATAACACAAGGACCAAAATCGCTATTTGCTCTTTACAAAACTAAAACAATCACGCTTTTCTTTTTATGGTAATTGGCGATGGTTGAATTTGCAAGCTATAAATCAGTGACAAGCGCCTTACAACTTCTTTCGTGGCCCCCTTTCCACCATATAAAACCTGAAAAGTAGGTTTGGATTCTGTATTTATAATCTGCCGAAAAATAACACAAAAGACAAAACTACCCTTCTAGATATACAAATATATATCTACCGGATTCTACCCATATGTGGTTCAATTTCATGTAAAATTTATCTGGGAACTTATTAGCCTCTTTGGCGAAGGTCATAGCAAATTAAGAGAAAATTTAAACAACTCACCTTTTTTCTTTTTGCTTAGAAGGATAGTTTTATTTAGTGAAAATTTACTTTACTTGTATACTTCTACAAAATTTATTTATTAATAATAGTACCTTTTATTTTATTTATTTTTAATAGCTTAAATTAATTTCAAAATTACTTTGGGTTGTAAACGCTCTACGAGCGTACGTATTCATAAGCTTACGGTTATTGTTCCCCGATAACTCCCGATCTCTTCTCTTTTCAAATTAATTTTTATTTTAATATTTCCCCTATTATACGCCATTTTCTATTCCAAAAACCAT
>NC_081343.1:67066669-67097364 GCF_029784015.1 Lycium ferocissimum
AATTGCAAACAGAAAGTGACCCGTCACCACTACAGAGAAAAGGAAGATTTGCAATTCAGATAATCACACTGAGTTCTTAACTTAAACTCCATGACACTGAGCTGCTTAAGCTGAGCCAGACTTAGCAGCATATGAACCCAAAAGTAACAAAATAAAGAGAAAGTATATCATTTTCATGACGTAAAAGAAAAACATTCTTAAGTTTTTAGTGGTTTAGAATACAAACCCCAGAGTTTGGAAAAATGCAGCACGCTGCTCAAATAAATAATGGAGCACTTGAACTCTAACTCTAGCATTACTCATAAACCACCAACAACAACATACCCAGTTGAATCCCCGTCTGGGGAGGCTAAAGTGTACGCAGACCTTACCCCCACCTTGGAAGGTAGGGAGGCTGTTTCTGAAAGACCCTCGGCTCAAAAGAAAACAAGGGAATTACTCATAAACCACCAATTCAAATAAATCTCAATAAACTATGACTGTGTTTCAAATGCATCCAGTAAACGGTACATCAGGAACCTCTTTCATCTTTTGGGAATAATAGTAAACAAGATGTCCAGGATGATTGAGCAACAAAAACCAGTCCAAGAAACTGTCTAAAGATCAGATTAATGTACACAAAAAATAGAGTTGGCAAAAGAACGGCAAGACTACAAATGTTACATTCCTCCTCGCACATAAAGTGTTAGATCTACTCCCAGTGTATTACATTCCAGTTATTACAGATGTGACTAACTCTGCAAATCTACATACTCAAATTCAAAGGTAAAACCAGAAAAAGAGTCACATACAGACATTTCCTAGTAAGGATTATGAGAAGTGAACAAGATGGTGGGGAAGGGATGAAAGCTTTGAGTGCCTCGTTCTCACCCTTAACAGGAGATCTCACTTAAATAAACATTTTATAATCACCGAGCACGTGCATTCTTTTGAGAGACAGAAAGTGAAGTATGTACCTTGTTGCCAATAGTTTCATGGAATCAGCTGCAAAGTTAATATCTGAAATGTATTCTTCATGTGCATTAAAAGTATTGGAGCACGAGCGTTGTCTGGTATCCCATACCTGCAAGATAAGTAGTTCGGAAAGGCTAACTAAAACTTAATTGAACTCTATGGGTATGGTGCTTCAAACACCATTCAACACAATTATCTTAAACAAGAACCAAGCATGGTACAATTTGAAGGATAGAATGTTGACTACTTCACTAGTAACTTCAAGAACCAAAATTTGAAGATACAACCAAAAGGATTTACATCTTCAGATCATCCAATTAAGTTAGCCTCCTTTCATCAGGAAAAAAAAAAATCAAGACACCAACTTCACCTTAATGCATCCTTCATCATCTCCAGAAGCAATAGTTGACTCCGTCATATTAACAATTCGATTAACAGCAGCCCTGAATCAAAAGAGACACTTGTGTGAGAACATCTAAAGAGCAATATTTTTAATAAACGCCTAAATCAAAGCTGTTACATGTCATCACTAACACTTTATTTTATAGCACTCAGCCACTCACCCATGGCAATTCTCCAGGCGAACAATTTCTGAGCCGGTTTCAACGTCCGTTGCAAGAATAGAACAATCCGGAGACCCCGTCACAATTGCTGTACCCATATTCAATTTAAGAAGAAGCAAATCAAAGTAGAAATTAACCACTACATTGAAACAAAAAAGAACCAGAAATTAACGGAAACAATAGAACCAAAGAAAAATCTAGCCCAAGAGAACATTTTCCCCCTAATAGAAAACCTTGGTCTTCTGTTTACTAAGTCAATTAGAGTTCTCTAGTTCATTTTAGTGTTGGTTCATGTCCAACTTATAGAGGGTGTCAATTTGCACAAGTCGTTGGAGAGTAAATAATGTAACCAACAAGAGACAGAAACATGTATATTCGAATTACAAGCAACTAAAAGAGAACAGCATGGTATGTTTGGATATATTACCACGGCCCTCGTGGATAAACCGAACAGCTCTACATGATTCACTATGAGCTTTAACTTCCAACAACCTATTATTAATCAAACCAAAAGAAAAACAATTTTGCACAATTCAGAACAAATCATTAACCAAAACCATCCAACGATGAACTGAAAGAAGCAAAAAGAAAGTAAATTTATCAATACTTTTGAGCCAGAGAATCAGCATTGTAACGGTACCTGCATGAGACAGATAAATTTCATTAAAGTTCCATTTTTTTTAAGCAGCCGCACATACCCAAGCCTATCAAACAATAAACTACTCCCTCCATCCCAATTTATGTGTCAATTTTTCACTTCCCAAGAATCAATTTGACTAATCTTTAAAGCTAAATTAGATTAGATCAACTCAATATTCTAAAACTAAAATTTATATATTCAAAAACTACACAAAAAGTAGTATAAGTTGGAATTTTTCTCATGTCAATATGATAAAGAAAATACTTTAAATAGGAAAGTGGCACATAAATTGGGACAGAGGGAGTATAACTCAATGTTAAACTAGTTGGGTCTTATATGAATCATCTATTTCCCAAAGAAGGAGTACAATTTATTGGACTATTTTATTCCAGGTCTTGAAAAGAAAAAGAATGGTGAAGTGAAGTTACAAGAGGAGGTCACCAGTGATGAGAGCAGCAGCAACAAGGTGGTCAGATGGATGAAAATCAATGTCAAATGGAAGCTTTCCAAGGTCTATCTCCACACAAGCCATACTTACTGCTTCACAAGGGTTTTAGCCTTAAACCCTGCTCAAACTAGTTTACAATTACTTTTTGGCTTATCTATCCTTTTGGGAAAATAAAAAAATGCTTAATTACTTTTTTGGCTTATCTATGCTTTTGAGAAAATAAAAAAAAATGCTTATAAGTAAAGTGCTTCTGATCCAAGATAACAGCTTGTTTGGATGGTTGTTACCTATTATATTGTGTCGTCTTTGTTAGTTTAAATATAATATTTATTTTGATTGTTACTTATATTTTAATGTATCGTATCATTAACTTCATCGTTACATAACGATGAAAAATCTAATTTTATGTAATGACTGATTTGGTGTTATCGCGTCGTTACCTTTTCCTTTTCTCATTTTTATTATCTACTAATTCTTTTTATCATTTACCCTGCCTTTTTATGTAACACGGAAACGATACAATCTATCCAAACATTATATCAATCAAAACAATACAATACGATACAAATATTGCACAATACAACACAACATGATACATTATGAAACAATATGTAACAACCATCCAAATAGACTTAAGTCAAAAGCCTTGATTTTATCATTCTAACTCATTATTTTATAACTTACAAGCATTTTAGATTTGATCAATATCTTTATTATTCTATCCCTAATATTATTTTGTGTTACTGACATACCCTTGCTGAAATGGAAACCCAACTCTCCCTTTTCACTTGTCTTAAAATCCAACAACTCTGCTGACTACCATCAATAAACAATCAAGAAATTGAAACTCTTCTACATCAAAAGCAATCAAACTTGGATGAGAAAGCTTTCTCTATTATAAATCAGTCTTCTTATATGATACTTTTATCTAACCCTTTTTTCTTGTTAGAATATTCATAATTTTAAGACTCTGTTTGCTTCTCTCTATTTCAGTTGTTTTTACACAATGATTCTTCGCACTATTTGACTCTGTTTTTTTTTATGACAAACCTTTTTCAAATTATCAATTATTATATTATAACTTACTATGATATCATAACCTATTTATAAAAAATTATCTTGTATTAAAATAAATTGAGACAAATTCTTTTGTATTTGAATGTATCTGCAATTTAAATCCTGTAAACATTATTAATGTAAATAATTCTAAGGGCACTTAATCTTTTTATAAAAGGATTTATTAGCATTCTTTATCAAACACTTAAACTGCTTATTATTAGTTTCAACACTTTTATTCAAACACACAACTTTTTTATTAAATTAGCTTCTCTACCGAAAACAACCTCTCTACCCGTCAAAAGGTAGAGGTAAGATATGCGTACATTGTACCCTTCCCATACTCGATTATACTGAGTATGTTGTTGTTGTTGTTTTAGCACATAAAAAAAAAAAAAAAAAATTCAGCCCTTCATGCTTATAAGCTAATTTAAATCAGCTAAGCCAAACGGGTTCTAAATGTTGGAAGAGGAGGGGGTTAAAGTCTTGTAATTAAAACTTTATGAGGCACTTTTTGTATTTTCTCTCTTTATTTCCGTATACCCCGTGTGTCTCTTCATTCTCCAGTTTCTCACAAGTCTCAAACTTTATACTTCAGAGACCTCTCCGTGCCTTGGCGGCTGTAAAAGATTGTCCAACAGTTCGCTTTTGGTTAATATTGGTGCACAAGTTATTGGTACAATTGAATTTCTTTTCTATGGTAAAGGTCCTGTTTTTTATAAAGAATATTTTTCCTAATATTTTTGGTATCCATTAACAGACTTTTGGGAGAGAAAGATGGGAGCTAACGACTTGCAGAAGAAGCTAAAGAAAAAGAAGAATAAAGATGGAGACTCCCAAACAATGAACTCTAACTTTGTTCAAAATGGTATTATTCTCTGTACAGGTTTTCATTGCAATAAATCCCCCTTTTTTTTCATCCAACTAATAAACCCCAAGTGGCAAAAAGGCCACATTTTTAGTTTGAATCTCATTGGTATCTTGTTGGGCAACTACCTATATGTATAGAAAAGGGAACAATTGAAACATATTCAACCTAGTCTGGTGAAAAAAAGTTCTTGTTTAACAGTTGAGAGGTATTAGATTTTTAGCTGTTTTCTCCGAGTTATAGATAGATACCTTTGAATATTTTCAACTACTGCTGCCTGAGTTCCTAAATGGTTGAAAAGTTTGGTACTTAATGGATCTGCATCTTGTTGTTTATGTTGAAAGAATAATTTAATTGCTTTTGATTGTTCATGGCAAAGTCCATCAGTAGACAGGTCTTATATTTCAAACAGAGTAATAAATTCATCATCTTTAATGCTCATCAATCTGCATCCCCTGGGAACCTGTGAATCGTCGTTAACTGCAATAATAATTAATAAGTTAAGCTATTATTGATGCAAGGAGCTAGAAACAGTAGACTGAGGGAATCATTATGGCAATGCACTGACCATAACAATGAATTATTCTTTGCTCGCATCAGATATTTCTTTGGGAGTTATCCATTGCTGTGAAGCTTATCTACTTAATTCAGTTCTTCATATTGGGTCGGTGATTCAGACATTCAGCTGCAATATGGATTCAGACATTCAGCTGCAATATGGACCTATCTCCTTTACAGGAGGCTTCTCTTTTCGTTTTATGAATATTATACGTAGATGAAAGTCAGGGTGGATGAAATGGAGGCTCGCTTCAGGAGTCTTTGTGTGGTAAAGAAGGTGCCACCAAAGCTTAAAGGCGAGTTCTACAAAGTGGTAGTGAGGCTGACTTTGTTGTACGGGTTGGAGTGCTGGACAGTCAAGAACTCGCACGTCCAAAAGATGAAAGTCGCGGAAATGAGAATGTTGCGATGGATGTGTGGGCACACCAGGCGAGATAGGATTAGCAATGAAGATATCCGAGACAAGGTGGGAGTGGCATCGGTGGAGGACAAGATGCGGGAAGCGCGGCTGAGATGGTTTGGGCATGTGAAGATGAGAGATACGGATGCCCCCGGTGCGGTGGGTGTGAGAGGTTGGCCTATGGACGGTTTGAAGAGAGAGGTAGAGGTAGGCCGAAGAAGTATTGGGAAGAGGTGCTTAGACAGACACGCGCATTTCGACTTCTTAGAGGACATGACCTTAGATAGGAGGCTAGGGAGGACTCAGATTAGGGTAGAAGGCTAGTAGGTAGTCTCACGTATCCCGTCGTACTAGTAGTTGTAGTTTCGATCTTCATTTTCTTGTCCTTTGATTCTTGCAAATATTAGTCATTTCTTGTACCACTACCACAATTATCGTATTTATCTGTGCTAGATACTGCTTCTTTTTCTCATCGCTTTATCATGGCTTTTGTCGCTTTCGTTAGTTTCATTTCCGTTTTGCTTTGTACAGTTTGTGCTTATCTAACCTTTTCTCGTCATATTTTCTCTTGAGCCGAGGGTCTTTCGGAAACAACCTCTCTATCTTCTGAGATGGGGGCAAGGTCTGCATACACTTTACCCTCCCGCACCCAACACAGTGGGATTTCACTGGGTATGTTGTTGTTGTTGTTGTTGTTGTATACGTAGATGAAAGTCTCAATGTATTTTTGTTGGCACTCCACACACATGAATATTAATCAAGATAATGTCTTTTATGCAAAATTATCAGCACCCTTAATACCCAAAAAGGACCGTTTTTTAGACCGAGGGTTTCAACTTTGTCTATAATATCATCAGTCAATGAGGCAAGATGTGACAGTAAGGATCCTGAAAAAGGGGTAAATTAGAAAGAGAGATGTCCTTACCAGGATTATTTAGTACTTTTTTTCTCTATGTTTCCGAATATAGATGCTGATTGACGCCTTTTTCTTTGTAGAGGAAAATTTTCCCCAGGTAACAAAAGAAAAGAAAAGGAAGAAGAAATTGGAAATGCAAAATAGTAAAAGCAAGGATGACATATATGGATGCCATATCTCATATCATAAAGGTAATAAATTGGTAAAGTTAATTAATATTGTGAGCATCAATTGTTGGTCTGTATGGTTGATTTATTTGAGGTTTTTAGCAGATGAATCAAATAATGCAAATGGGGAAAAGAAAAAGAGCAAATCGTCAAAGCAGAAGAGGAAAAATAATGCACTTGCTGAAAGTGGTGGAGTTAATCAACCTAATGAAATAGAGGATGGAATTGGTCAAGAAAATACCATATCGAGTGAACATGGCAGTCAGGAGACAAGGAAATCCAGAAAAAAGAAGAGAAAAAGTGATAAGAGAGCTGGCAAAGCCGAAGCTGACAGTGTCTCGAAACGACAAAGAGGTTGGAGAAAAACATTCTTGAGTTGCATGTTTCTCTCTCTTATTTCTCAATCATGTATTTCAAATTTAAAATATCTGAGGTATTGAAAAATGTTAAGCAATTGATGTGAGTCAATAAACTTTCTCGCAAGCAGGTATACTGGCATGCCTTAATGTCTCTAATTATGCAGCATTGAAACTGCTGAAAAGTTTCACTCTTGAACATAATGAAATGAATTCTGATTGCAGTACCTAAAATATATATTTCCAGGAAACTGTAAGAAATTTCATACTTCTCCTAGGAAACTATGAATTATTTTAGGAAATCGCGGTAGAAACCGTGTAGTACTTCAAACCATATAGTTTAATACTCTAAATGTTGAAAGGTAGTGAGATGAAACTTTTATCAATTGAAATGAATTACATTGCTTCAGTTAAATGCATATGGAGTCATAAATAACAGTTATACCCAATAGCATCATACATTTTGATTTAGTGACAGTCGTTTGATGTGTATGATCATGAAAAAAAAAAAACTTATGTTATAGATCTATATCTGATTTTTTCTCCTGCCATACTGTCTATTTCCTCTAGGCAATTTAGAAGAGGCCGACGACGTTGTAGAGAAGGATCGTCCAGTTTCAAGGGCTAAGGATAATTTGCCAGTGGAGACAGAACAAGCTAAAGAAGAAGATATTTATGAACTATCTTCAGGAGACGAGGATTACTCCAAAGGAATGAGAAGTATGATTTGGAAAACTACATTATTATTTCAAAAAAATAATATAAACGAAATACTTGTTGCTTCTGGTGTTATATTCGTTGTGATTTTGGTATGAGATTTGCCTCATCAAGTATAGGAAACCCGTTTGGCCATGACAGTTTTTCACCTTTTTCTGAAAATTCTTTCACCTTTTTCTGAAAATTCTCTCACTTTATTTGGAAATCAACATTTGGCCATAAAAATTTCAAATACAACTTGGAATTTGGAATTTGGAAAACACCTAAAACTTGTTTTCACTTTCAGTACATTAACCAAACACAACTCCATCTTCAACTCCAACTTCAAAATTCCAAATAAAGTGAAAAATATTTGGTTTTCATGGCCAAACGCCTACCAAAAGTTCTTGTTGTTGAATATTTATTTTTTTATTTTGAGACATGATTAATACATAACTGGTTTTACTTTAATGTTTGGCCAGCTAATTTCTTAGACATCATGAATTGAAATGTATTTCTTTAAAAAAAAATTGGGGATAATATTAGTGTCCAGGCCAGCTTGCACACACTAAAGAAATGAATTTTTAGATAGACTGCAGTGGGTAATGCTGTATAATAGAACAACAGTATACATTGATAAATAGAAAATCTCCTCTTTTTCTTGGTGCAGAATGGGTTGCTGATTATCATCAGAATAGGCCAGGGTTAGAAGTGTTGCAAGAAAGGATTGATGAGTTTATAACTGACTACGAGGTGAAAAAGGAACAGGTACATCAGATTTTCAGATTATCAATTCATTTATTGCTGTTAATGATCGTTTTTTGGAGTGTGTAGAATGCTTGGGTTTTTATGAGCCTTTTCATATCTGTGGTTGGGAAAGTTCTCATTGTAGTAATAGCTTATTTTTTCAAATTGAAAAAAATGCCGGACTTAGTCTTTAAATAGTTTTCCACTTATATTGTAAATTGTAAAAACGGGGATTTTACCCCCTTTATCTAATGCTGAATCGACGACCTATTCTAAGTAAGAAGAGCTTTTTGGATTTGAAAAAAAAAACAAAAGAAACAACTTTGCTGACAATTACATATTTTTGATTTTGTCAGAAGAGTCTTCCGAATATTTTGGTCTTATATTCGTTTCAATATCTTTTTGGAATATGAGCAAAGAAGAGAAGATAGGCTCATTACATTCATAAAAAAAGATATGAGAATTTACCTTAAGTAATTAAGTAATTGAGCGTGAGAGCCAAATGAATCGAAAGATCTTGTGGCCTTGCTGATGAAGTTGGTTCTGGTGACCACCTCATACTGATATGTCACAAAAGTTTTGTTTATTTGCCAACAACTAATCATGTTCTTACAGTCTAGAGGTTGTATATGTGGTAAGCATGTTCAAGTTATGTTTACCCTTTCATCTTTTTCTATTCTGTTACATACAGGAAAAGAAAGAAAAAGAAGCCCTTGCTGCAGAAGATGGATGGACCGTTGTTGTACATCACAAAGGCAGGAAAAAGACTACGGATTCTGAAACTGGAATTGCAGTTGGTTCTGTTTCTCAGGCTGCAGTTATGGATAATATGGCCAAAAAGAAAAATAAAGACGTGGGATTAGATTTCTACCGGTTTCAGAAAAGAGAAGCAAAGAGAAACGGTCTGTTTATTGTATCTTTGCCTTTGTCAATACTTTCTGCCTCCATATGTATCCAACTGACTTTGTTTACCTCGATTAAATATTTTCTAAAATGTAAATCTAAAATCTCAAAAGTTTAAATTTATCTGAAAATCAAATAATGAACAGGTATTTACATTTTCTGATGAAGGGGTCTCTAAGCTTGAAATGAAGTGTCATGGTTAAGTTAGTCAATATTAGGATGCTTGAAAAGGCAGCTGTGTTTTGGAAACTTGTTATAAAATTGGTTTAGCAATTTTTTCTGTCATTCATGGTAGATAGCCGAAATGAGCCTAATATAATCCATGAAACAGCAGTAATTTTGACCTCTTGAAAAGCACCTCAAAAAGCAGCATCAGTTTGCTTTAGTTTAAAGAGTTCACCCTTTTTTATGGAGAAAGAATTTATTGTAAAGAGGAAAAGAGTTACCTTCACACGCTCTTGTTCTTGAAATCTTCTCTTTTCAAGATCAAGTTGTCCAAGCACTCGCTTTGTCTTACCTGTGTATATGCAGTGTGTGATCACGGCTGTGAACTTTTCCTGTCATGGAACTTCTAGTCCTTTTCCCTTTATCGCGGAACTGTGGCTCATCTTTCATTTGCATAAAAGTTGGACTGAATAAGTTGCCTATGTTTGCTGGTTTTAAAACCAATGGTTTCTCTTCTGTTATTCTATTTGTTGTTTATGTCATTAAACCCATCAAGGGCTCAGTAGGGATTCCCTTTTCATGATTTTATGAACATTAAGTAATATATAGAATGTGAGTTCAATGTAAACCTGATCTGATTACGTTATGTCGGCCTAGTAATGTTAAAATTTCCTTGATCCATCCGGTCATCTAAAGGACATGCCATGATCTGGTGACTGCTATATTAGTCTAATCGACTTCTCATTTGTTTGAGTTCCAATAAATTCCCTTATTGAATCTCAGTATGGTTATTTTCTGTTTCTTTTGTTTGTAACTTATCATTGTTGGCATTTGTATTATGCACAGAGATCATGGTGCTGCAGAGCAAATTTGAGCAGGATAAGAAGCGGATACAACAGTTGAGGGCTGCAAGAAAGTTTCGACCTTACTGAACAAAGAAAATTTCCGGAATAGAGTTGTAAGCTACACAAATTTTGGGGAGAACCGGTTTCGAAATTGTTTTAAGTTTTGAATTCTGCTTCTTTAAAGAGAACCAGCTTTAACTAACAGCAGAAGGTGATTGATAAGGTTATGTGATACACGTGAGATGAGTATAGATGAGCTACTTTTCTTGTATGCAGTTCCCGTTCCCGTTTCTGTTGTAAGTGAGCTAGATGCAAAAATTTTGTTACTGAAACTTGTGCTTTATGCTGTTAATGGTAGGAATTTCACTTAAATCTCAGCCTAGAGTTGGCTGATTTTCCCCGGGGTCGGGGAAATAAAAAACTATTGTATTTTTTCTACTATGGCATTCTCTCCTATTTATCTTAAAGGCCATACTTTTTAGTGAGTTTGATCAATAAAAGCCTGCGAGTTTTGCTAAGATTTGTCAACTGTTAGAAGGTTCCAAGTGCCGCATTTTGATGGCAGAAGTTTTGAGTACTATCTGACAAACGTTGTGAGAATTTTGCTCAATTCTGTTTTCAGGCACTTACTCCGTTGATATCTGGAAAATTTGCTAATGATGGACTAACTTTTTCTTGGTAAACAACGTAAAAAATTACCAAACCAACAAATACACCTAAGGGAACACCTAATCTCACAACCACCTTCTAGGAAGGGTGATGTGAGGAAAAATTAGGCCTCCAGTATAAAACTAATTACAGGGTAGCCTTTGTATCAATCTATTGCAACTATGAGCTTTCCTCCTATGCTTAAGCAGGTCTAGTCTCTCTACAAGTTCCTTCTTGATCAGTGTCAAAGCTGTCTCAGTATGTACAATATAATGTTTATAAGATTTTCCAGTTCCTAGCCCTCCAAGTATGGTAGACAATTGCCTCCCATGTAGCTGCTACAATCTCCTTAATAACCTACTTCCAGTGCTTTCTCGTAATACTCTCCAAGACCATCTTCATATCACCAGCCTGAAGTTGAATGCCCACCCAACTAGAGAGGTCATCTCTCAACTGTTTGGTCCAGGCACATTCTCTAAACAAGTGCAGGTGAGTTTCTGTAGTTTGCGCAACACATAAGCAGCATTCAACAGTGTCCACATGGACGTCCAAATGTCTAAGTCTCTCCTTTGTTAGCTGTACAGCTAAGGAAAGGATGAATCTGTGTTTTGGTTGAGCTATTGAAGTCCAGATTAAATCAGCTATCCTCTACCTAGTTTAAGTGCCCTTAAGTACATTGTAACTTCTAGTGATAGAGTACCCACTCCCGGCAGTCAGTGTGTACCTGCCATGAGAATACCAACTGATCATATCATTTTTCAGAGAGTTGAGCTTTTTCTAATACCAGCTGCAATCATTTGGTGGCATATGCAACAAGATGTTACAATCAGTCTTTTATATATAGCCCATGGACCCATGTACCCCACAGTGAGTCCTGCTTTGCTGATAGCTGCCAGAGAAGTTTACCAACAGATGCTATGTTCCAAGTGCTACATCCTTTAATGTTTAATCCACCAACATTCTTAGGGTTACACACCTTATCCCATGAGACGTGTTTAATTTTCCTCCTCTCCTCTTTGTCTCCCCATAAGTATTCCCTGCATAGTCTACCAACCTCTTTCAACAAACTTTGAGGAAGGATAAAGATAGCTCCCCAGAAGTTATGAATGGAGAATAGTTCTGCGGTAATGACTTGTAGCCTCCCAGCATAGGATAGCTGTTTAGCATAGCCATTTTTTATCCTATGTGTGATCTTGTCTATCAGCTGGTGACACTACTTACTCCACTTCTTTGAGGAGAGTGGTAAGCCCAGGTACCTCATGGGAAAAGCCCCTATTGAGAAACCTGTATGAAAGCACCTTATGCTTTTTGATTTGCTCATCACCAGCCTATGATGGAGACATAGGCTCATGTGAGCATCAACTATTCTTTATTTCCAAACATAATCACGAATTGTATTAAACCAAATAAAATGACTCCATTTTATTTTTTCTATTTATGAATGGAACCTATTCACTGAGTTGGATATTATTTCTCTACTATAATTTTCAATAGTATGATGATATGGACATGTTTGTCTATGATATTTTATGTAAGACAGTTCAGTTTTTAGATTTGAAGTACAGTGTAGTGAAACCGAGCACATCTTTTTCTTTTTGAAGTACATATATCTTTTGACGAATTAAAGAAAAGGACATCAAGAAGTATTCTAGACATGGCAAATTAGTCTTGTAATACAATGAGCAAAACTGATAATGGCAAACGCAACTACCTTTTCAAAACAGACAACTATTATACTTGGCGTGCCTCACAATTGAGCTAGATTTAACACTACAAGCTTTCAAATGCTATTGCTAGTAGATAGAAGAAGCTACTAGTAAAGTTTTAGTTCAGAAGACAAACCTGTATCTGGGAAGGACACCCTTCTAATGAAGCTTGTTCAAGGTGGAAGGGAACCAACATTGCATCTGAATGTTCGAGGAGTATAACACATCAAAAGAACATAGAACATAATATTTTATAGTCTCAGAAAGGTTTTATTACACACATCAAATATTAATACCAAACATTATAAAGCTACGAGCTACATCGACTCAGCAGAGTTTTTATTTCATGACACAAAATACCACAGGACTGAATTCAAATACCAAAAACTGATACTACTACTAGACTTGATGAACCAACAAAGAAACATTATTTGCATGCCTGGATCTATACCAGACTATAGTATTGCATACTAAAAAGGAGAATAAACAGATTTCTCATTAATATATCTTCTCCATTTCCTCATCCTCGTTCTCACTCCAACAGCAGTTGTTAAGGATTGACCTGGGGGATCCGCAGCTACCACCGCTACTGAATGTGAGGTACGTAAGTGATCCTCCCTCACCAAGCACTTCAGTAGTCTTTTCTCCATTCGCATATCCGATAATGTCCAGGCCAGAGTCAGTATAAAGTTCCTTCCCAGGAGCGTCACAGTGCAATGACACAGAAAACTCAGCAGGTCCGAAGCAGGACAACACCCTCTCAATCATTGCAGTCAATTTGAAGTCTCTGAAATCATAACCCACTGCTTCAAAACTTGCATAGCTGAATCCATCCTCGGGTGTCACGTGAATAGTAGAAATTGCTGACCCCTCAATAGCATTCATTGAGTAACCGCAAGGATCAAAGTCAAAGTCGCATATGTTTGATTCTGGGAGAATCCTCCGAATGCCCGAAACTTCAGTCATCTCAGCGGCAGTGCTTGATTGAGTCTTGTAAAACACGGATGCCTTCTTCTTGTCCAATTTAGTCATGCACATCTCGAGTGTGTAAACTGGTTTCACATTATTGGCATCGGCAGATTCAGCTGAAGCAGAATACACATGCCAGTTCTGTTGTTTATCAGCATCACCCATCATATAAGCATTGCTGCCTGCACCAAGCTTACCAAAATATCCGTCAAGCACGGCCACTTCTTCGGAGAAGTGGCGATGTGGGTATGGCTGAGCCCCGGGAAAGATGAAACTACCACGAGTGTACCTCACAGACTTCACTTTCAGGTTAAGTTCATCAGCTAACTTAAGAATGGGCGGGATAGAGAGCAGCAGTTTAGTGGTGCCACAAGTTTTGATTATGATCTTGTAAGAGTAGACAAAGAGGCTAGACTCCGAAAGGACATAAGAGTCGACTTCATCATTAGCCAATGAAGACACTATGGTGCATGCAGCAGGTGTCAGAATTTCATCCAGCTGGTCTTTGGAGAGAGACCTTAGACCAAATCCAGGGCCATAAGAGTTTCCTAACTCGAAAAAGCAAAGCTCAAGTCGCTTTTCGTAACCTTCAAATCCAATGGCAGAAACCGGCAATTCCATCTTGCTTGAAAGAGAGTGCTCGGGAAGGACTACTACTTTTTGGAGAGTATAACGAGGATGAGGGATGAAGGAAAAAAGTTGAGAAGAACAGAACTTTAAAATTTAAACTACTATTTACTAGAACCACCTCTGGTGGTTTATTCTAGATCACGGGAAATCTCAGGATGGTTTGCGAGTGCACTGCATATGAAAAAAACATAGTAGAGCAAACAGTCAGTATGTATACACGAAGACCACAAACAACTTAGATACATAAGGTAAAGGATAAATAAACTCACGTTGGAGTAAGCAGCTGATTTGAATTTCTCGATTCCGCCGTCAGGTCGAACGTCTTCAATAGTGTAACCGAGGGGAGCTTCGTAGAATAAGGAACTACTGCTAGACTTCTTCTTCCCACCTTTGGATTCCATTAGCACATCGATTCCTAATACCTGCTTAGAGCATCAAAAGAAACAAGATGGTCAGAAAAGTTAAGAAGTTTGGCCTTTGATAGTTTTATGGATAGTTAAACACAACGAGCAAATAGATCAGCAACAACGATTGAAAACATATAACCCCTTAAACAACGAAACTGATTAAGGTGGCTAGTAACAAATGTTATTAAATCTTTAATCAAAGCCACCAATTGTTGTTACTGTTTGTAAGATGGATTTTTCTATACAGAACCACAAAAGCTGCCTTATATCAAATAGTCCTTGAAGCTTGTTATTTTTTTTATTTTTATTTTTAAAAGAAAAATATAATTATATATGTATAATAGCATCTAGAGGTTTAAGGGGTTTTATTCCCTCAATTTCAGACATAAGAAATTAAACTCATTTTTCAGAGTTTGATATGTTCTCTTCAGACAAACGAAAACTAATTTTCCCAAAATTGAACATGTATAATAGCATCTAAAGGTTTATTCAGTTTTATTCTGTCGATTTCACCCATAAGAAAAAGAACTCATGTTTCAGAGATTTGATATGTGCTCTTCAAAAGACAAAATCAAACACTAATTTTCCATAGACAAATCTTAACAGTCATAACTATTTTCTTTACGAATAAATAAATGAAAAAAAAGGGGCCTTCGTAACATCAAAAGAAAAAATAAATTGTTAAAGAGGCCTTTAATATGGTTCAACCTTTGATATGGTTCAAGAATCCATTTAAAACTTATGAAAGTTGACAAAACAAGTTTCTAACAAGGAATCAATTCTATACACGATGACAAGGAATTTATCGTACAAAAAGGGGATATTCTACCAAAATTAGAGGTAAAAAGGTAAAATTAGAACTTTAATCACAACAACGGCAAGAATTATCAAGAAAACGATACAGGAAGATGAATATAAACGATACAGGAAGATAAATATAAAAGTAACGGAATTTATACGTACAAAAATTGGTGTTATGAGTTGATGCAGAGAGACCTCCTTCAATGAAACCTTCTTTAATCAAACCCTATAAAACACAAATTAAAAATCAAACTATGTCAGCAGTTGCACAAAATTCAAGAACCATAAAGAAACAAACAAAAAAACAATGAAGGAAAATAAAAAAGACTTACTGGTTAAATCAATGATGAAAATAATAAAAAAGATCTGTAAGGGGATAAGAACAAAGCTTTGAATTTATGAATCAAAGAATATTAGCAAAGTGGGAAGAGAGAATTATTAGGTCTAGGATTTGTTTTTTGTGAAGAGAGCGAAGCACATAATATTATGGAGACGTGTGGATCCTATTTATATAGGGTTAGAGGTGTTGGTCTAAGGAAGCGCGTATAATGAGGTTTTGACACGTGTGTAGTGTGAAATTTGTGACCTCTCATTTTTTTGAGAAAATATTGAGACCATGTGGACCACGTATATTTCTTGTGGTAATATAAGCGTCGTGACAACGCAGGAGTTGGTACATACATAAAACACAGCTGTATGTTTCCTTGTTTCGATTGGACTCTACCACTCCCTCCAAACAATTTCATTTTTTTTATTTTTTTGGTTGTTGGGGGATGTGGTCAAGTAAAACATGATTCGCGTTAAACCATATATTGAAAAGAAAGAAAGAAAATTAGACTTTGGTTCCTGAAATATCCTCTACTTATGATTTTTGCAATATTTGGTTAAGACAATTGCAATATGGACTTTCGATCTATGTATATTTGAAAATGTTCTTAGTAAATACTAACACAAGAATTAAAATTAGAATTTTTCGAGGAATCAAAAATGAAATTTACTTAAAGGAATGGGAATAAAACAATAGTAGTGGGAATAAAATGCGAATATGAATAGGTTTAGTCAAATTCGGATATAAAGTGTCTTTAGGTTTTTCTCTTTTCTAGTGGGTTGTATATGGACCTTTTGAAAAATTCTATAAGGGCTTTTTCTAATGCCTATTTTCCAAGAATGTCGACTTTGAGCTTTAGTTTATAGTTTAATATAATTGTGATTCTACTTACTAACACTTACGTCTATGTTTAAACTTCCTCATAAGCATCTCTCCTTTTTCTTTTTTCTTTACCTACCGTTCACGAGACGAGATACCATCACACCAAAATTAAAAAAAAATTAAAAAGGAAAAACTTAACAATGTTATTTTACCGATTTGCCTCCCCTAGATGTTTCTTGCAAAGGTACTCATTTTTTTTCTTTTTTCTAATTAATGTTTATGAATCTTTAGGATGGACAAAAAAAAAAAAAAAAAAAAAAAAAAATAAAATATTCACACCATTTAAAAATTTCTTTTTAAGGAAAGGATGATAGTATTTTGTTAGTACTAGATTGACTACAGAAATAAAAAATAATGAACTTGTGGAATGCGAAATTCGACGTAAATACTCCGGATGAAATAATATGCTGTTAGCCTTTTTTTTTTTTTTCCTTCTTGCATCACAAGATTTGATTAAATTGGGTCACGTTTTTTTCTTTGTTCTTGACAGGTTAATTCAGACAGAAATTTTTTTATTACAGTATTAAATATTTTTTTCCTGAAATCCCCTGTTTCTCTCTTTCTCGTGTCTTTTTTTCCCCTAACATGATCAAAAGGCAAATGATTAAGTTCACACTTTCTCTCATTGGTTTCTCTAACTTTTCTTCAATCTAATAGACCAATCTATCAGTAATAATGTCAAGCATTTCTATCTCAGATCCATTTTTTAAGCAAGGAAGATAAAAGCACTCATGTCATTCTTGTACTTGTTACAAAATACTCGCTCCATCTCAATTTATATGACATCATTTGACTTGACACGAGTTTAAGAAAAAAGAAAGACTTTAAAATTTGTCGTCGTCTGAAATAAACCTTAGACATTTATGTGACTATAAATCATTAAGGGTAAAATAAAATTTTATACTCCATAATTAAATTATTCTAATTACAAAAAATGACATTATTTTTTAAACAGATTAAAAAGAAAAAAGCGTAATTTGAATAGAAGGAGTAATCAAAAGCTAGTTTGCTGCCAATTGATTTGGTTGAAATTAATTTGACAAATGAATACCACGAAGGCTGGCGAAGAAATAAAATACAGAAAAGGGCCAAGTATACCCTGTACTGTTCGGAAAAGGATCAAATATAACCCTCATTATATTTTCGGTCTAAATATATTTCTACTGTTATACTCTCAGTCCAAATATCTTTCCTTTCATTATACTTTGGCACATTATACCCCTCATTTTAACGGAGGGACACGTGTCATCATTTTATTGGCATATTTTAACTATGTGATTAATTAATTAAAATCTAAAACACTAACCCATACTTATACCTGGGAAAGCAAGCTCAAAGCTTCTTCATCAATGGCTACCATGATTATTAACTGAATTCTATCTCAAATTCTGATTGTTGAATTTAATCAAATCATTACTACAGTATTAAGTACTACGGAATTTCAACGTTTTGCTAATCTGGAAGGGGATTCCTTTTGATTTTGTGATTTTTTAAGGAAAAAAATTTCAGTGTTTGAATTCATATAAATGTGCATGATCGGAAAGGGAAAAGAGGAAATTTTGGTGGTCAGAGAAATCTGAATGAATTTTTGCACAACATGTCTGCAATAGTGTGCGGAAAGAGATGGAATTTGTTTGACGATTTTCAATCATCTTCATCATCATAGCCCTCTCCGAGGATTCGCCCTACTTATTTCTCTCCGGCAAGCTTCAAAGCTTCTTCATCAAGCTTCAAATCTAAAACCCCTAATCAGAAGCGGATCTAGGATTTGAAGGTTGTGGGTTGCCGATTAGAGTAACCAGAGTCGCTCGGTTCGGTTAGATTTTTTTGTATGGGTTCGATTTATCGTTATTAGTTTGTACACAAGCTAAACCGATCAGAACGAATAAGATATTTGTTATCGATCATGTTATTTGGTTAGCGGTGCTTAATGGTTCGATTATTGGTTTAGCGGATAAAAAATGTCTTCTAGGGGGCCAATGATAACTCAATATCGATAAACCACTAGCATTCTTTACGGTTCATTTTATTGTTAAACCAAAATTTGCACTCTTATTCCTTCGATCTCAAATTAATATAAAATAATAATTGAATAAAAGAATGAGTACCGATATTCAATGTATATTTAAAAAATTACAAATCATTCAAACACAACATAAGAGGAAAACTAAAAAAACGAGGAAGAAGAATGAAAGGACCTGATACAAAATGGAAGAACCAACAATATTGTTTTAGAACCCGAAGCTTTCTCACTTTATTTTTTGGTTTCAAAATTGATTTGAAGAAGTGAGATTGGGCAAAAGTAATACTTCCAGCAAGTTTTAAATTTGTTGTGGTCTCATTTTATTTTGACTTTGGTGATTTTTAAAAGGAAAAAGAGAAATAAAATAAGGTTGTGATTTTTTGTTTAAAACAAAAAACAAAGTGGAGTTTATCAAAAAATGGCCTGAGGTATCGATCCCTGGTCCCCAGGTGTTTTGTTAGAACAAAAATAGATGCAGTTCCAAAAAAAAAAAAAAAAAAGTAGTCGAGAATACTAGATCCTTGGTCAAGAGGTGGGAAAGTTCCCCTTTATCCCAGAGCTATGGGGTAACTTTTTCATGTCAAAGTATCTTATATGTTAAAAGGTTTCCTATTATAAATACATTTCGGGGTGAAAGTTATTTGACACTTGCCTTTCTTCTAACCCATACTTATACCCAGGAACAATCACCATTATTGTTGGTATGCAGTTTGCTTATTATTTCTAACATGACAGCCATTGATGCAGAACCTTTGAAGCTTGCTTTCCCGGGTATAAGTATGGGTTAGGGGTTTTAGATTTTAATTAATTAATCACATAGTTAAAATAGGCCAATAATGACACGTATTCCTCCGTTAAAATGAGGAGTATATTTGTCTTAAAAGTATAATGGGAGGGGTATATTTGGACCGAAAGTATAACAATAGGGGTATATTTAGTCCTAAAGTATAACGAGGGTTATATTTGATCCTTTTCCGATAATATAGGGATATATTTGACCCTTTCCAGAATAAAATACGTAGAAAAAAAAGATAGTGACAACACTAGCAATATGTATAGCAAATGGTAGACAATTCCAGGAGGGATTGGTTTGAAAATTCAGTAAACATGGTCACTTTTTCTAAAGATGAGATTCGCTAGCTTTGGCCGCAAAGAGTCTACACATCCAAACGTGTCATACTAACTTTGCTCCTCAATCTATCAGCTAATGATTACTTGCTCATCAAGAAAAAAAAAGCATGCACTTGAATAAAATAACAGCTATTGGTCGACGGTTCTATTCGAACATTTTTAGTGTACTTTCAAAACTTTATCGTGATACCATCCTTAATCATCTGATTTTGTAATCCTTATATATTTAATGACATTAATAATTCAAGGAGTATAACTAAAATTTCTGCTAACTATATGCAAAAAAAAAAAAAAAGGTAAAATTAACAAAATGACTACCTTTTGGTAATTTCATATCATTTATAGCTACCTTTTAAAAATTATCATTTGCAACTATGTTTTCCCAAATAAAGTCATCTTTTCGGATGTATTTGATGCTTATAAATACATAGTAACATAGTAAAAAGTAAAACATATCCCTTGATTTTAGGCCATAACGGTGGGATTATTTAATTACTTATTAATTGGTATTTTTTACCATACTCTTCCATAAAATCAGATTTTAGATTATCTTTCCATAACCGTTTTCTATTCCTTCATCCAATCTTCAACATTCAAACGTAAAAAATTAAAAATTAAAAATTTGAAAATATTCAACAGCCAGTGTATTTGAAGTTTTCAATAGTGATTTCGTATTTACCCGTGTATTTGATAGCATAAATAATGTATTTGAAGTTTCCAATCAAACCCCATGTAATTATATTAAATTTCATGTATTTGTGTGAGTAACAATTTGCATCACCCATGTATTTAGTGGTAATATATTTGAAGTTTTCAATATTGATTTTGTTTTTGATTTACCCATGTATTTGATAGCATAACTAATGTATTTGAGATTTTTATCAATCAAACCCCATTTATTTTATATTAAATCTCATGTATCCGTATGAGTAACAATTTGTATAACCCATGTATTTAGTGGTAATATATTTGAAGTTTTCAATATTGATTTTGTTTTTCATTTACCCATGTATTTGATAGCATAACTAATGTATTTTAAATTTTTTCCAATCAAACCCCATACATTTTATATTAAATATCATGTATTTGTTTGAGTAACAATTTGCATCACCCATGTATTTGATGGGATTCATTTGAACAAAATACACAAAAATATAGAAAACTTACCATGTATTTGCATCACCCGTGTATTTGAAATTAAATGAACTGGTGGAATTAATTTGAACAAAATACACAAATATATAGAAAAACTTACCAAAAAAACCCACCACCCACAACAATTGATAGTTATATTATAGAACATACACAAAACATATATCTTTCTATATTCCCACTCACTATCCATTCCTTATTTTTCATCTTCTCAAAATCCGAAGAAGGGGACCGCCGCCGGCGAGGAAGAGGAGATCGGAGGGGCATCAAGAAAGAGTCCAAGCGGAAGTGATGCAACTTTAGTCAGCGACAAAACTTTACCTTAGTCCATTTCTTCACAAAACTGATCTTTTAATTAGTAAATCAAAGATCTGCGATCTCCCGAATATCAAAGACTATAGTCGTTGATCGGTGTAGCCAATAAATTGGTGAGTCCTTAAACGTTGGCATAGCCGCTTCAGATCATATCGTGATACATGTTTTGTGATCGAATACCATTTCTCCATGGATTTAGTGAAATTTTTTGCCTTTTTTTTATGAGGAAAAAAAAGCAAAATTTTATGAAAAAAGAGAGAGAATGGTAATGTATATTAAGTGATTAATATTGTTACCATTAAAAGGGGATATGGGATTAGGGGTACTAATTTTTAGGTGTATTTGTGAAGTGGTAGTTGAAAAGTTACTGTGTAGCTATAATAGTTAAATTAGAAAAGTATTTAGTTATTATTAGTAATTAAAATAAAAGATAGCTATTACCACTAATTATGTATTAGAAGTAGCTATAACGCGTAATTTTTCCAAAAAAGAAACTGGATAATATCAAGTAAAACTTACATAAATAGCCACCTTTTAGTAGCTTGTAACAAGAAATAGCTATAAAATTGTTATTTACTAAGCGTAGCTGATTTTGTCATGAAACGCGTGTATTTCATTTTGATGAAATATAGTGAAATACAAGAAACGGACGACACAGGTGAGTAAAATTAGGCCCTATTTATGGAAAAGATTTTTTTTTAAAATTCAGGGATTCAGTTTAAATCTTCCCTTCACGCGTAACGAATGTTCTGCCATAACAGCCTACGTATCTCTCTCCACTTTTATCACAATCAAAACTTTTTGAATTCAAAAAAATACTAAAGATCTAAAAATCTTTTTGAGCTCTGTTTTCTACATTCGAATTCTTCAAAAGCAAGTTGAAATACACTCAATAAGATAAGAACGAGTGTATAGATGGAATTTTAGTGAAGATCAGATTTGTATTTCAGATTCTACAAAAGGTATGTTTCAAATTTTCAATGATTTGTGTGAGATTGTTGTTATACCCTATTTTAATCTGGTCAAAATAGTTTTTTACAACATGATCCGTGTTATTTAAAGTTAAGGAGTCGCCACCTAATTATTTATAGTGAATTAGGACACCTAAAGTTCATTAAAGTAATTATCTAAAGTTTGACTTTATTTTAAAGTCTACGAAACCAAAATGATTTCTAGGTACGGGTTAACTAACCTAGAGGGAAGGTATTAGGCATCCTCTAAGTTTCATTAATAATGGTTAATCCGACCAGACTTATAGTTAATTAGGCTAAGGGTAAATATGATATTATAGAAAATAAAATAGTTTGTAAATATTGTTAAGAATATAAATAGAAATATAGTGATGCTATTAAAAATAAGATTTGTAGAAAATTATAATTTTTCCGTAAAAGAGTTTAGTCATAAATAAACTGAAAAGGTGTATAATTGTGCAACATTTATATATATTTGAGGAAAATAAGTTATACCACATAACAAACTAAGAGAGTCATTAGACGATTAATATTAGTAAGACTTAAAATTATACGATATTAAAGTACGACGAAATAGTCAGAAATTTGAGGGGATTTTTAATGTCTAAAATGATTCAAGCCATTTACTAAAAAAAAGAAATATTATGAAGTCATCATGATTTATTTGAAAGGCATGGTTATTATTTAACCTTTGGCGTCCTTTAGGAAATCATCTTCGTGTAATCCAAAATGTTGTAGATACTAACATCCAAATTCATTCTAAGTCTTAAACGATCCCACTTAATCTTCCAAAAAAACCAGAATTCCTACAAACCCCGTCAAGACCCGTCTAAGTCAAAAAGATAAAATGTTAGTCGTATAATACAAATCAAACACACACAAAAGAATAAGAAGAGTAAATATAACTAAATTAAGCCCATTTAAGCACAGCAGCCAATTTCTTTCATCATATAGGCTTTGGCCCATGAATCCTTTATACACTGCAGGTTGGGGCTGACTCGAGAAGAAGATTTCGTTGGGCTTTGGCCCAACACCGAATGCGGAAGATGACGAGTCCCTTGGACTCGCACGCGATGGTCATGCATAAAATAAAAGAAAAGGATTAGTATATAATCAATGAATAAGATTAGACACGCGAAATGTAAGCCCAAGTAGATCAGCAAGTTGTATGCTTCACTTAATCACAATATATACCTTATGTATTTAAAATACTACATACGTTACTCTAAGATGGTGTAAAAACACGCTCCAAATCAAACAGTACTCAAACATAAAGAAAAGATTAATCCCACAAGACTCTTTAAATTATGGCATTTTAACATCTGCACAAAGTGAACTTCTTACATGTTAGCATAATGATAGAAGGGAATAGCATGGTATAACTCATCTCATCAGGCAAAAAACAAACTTATTCCATTTTATGGTCCAGGATCTCTAATATTTGAAGGAAAACATAATACATAGTTTTAACATTCAGTTACAACTAGGATTTTATAAGCTTGGTTTACAGACCAACTTCATGTAAATATCTAATAAATATACAAAGTATACCTCGCTATATACACAGAGTGTATGCAGAACAGGTATACCCTGTAGGCTTCACGTATACCAGCCAGGTAACAACTCATCACATTAGCTAAATAATTGAATGACAGGTTCTTAAGAAAGGGTTTGGCACTGGTTTGAAACATTGTCTAAGATTTCAAACTAAACTACCAAACCTTCTATCTGATATCTATAACTCATAGATTAACTTGTCAAAACAAAGACTAACTCCACATAAAGTAAACTGAACTTTAAACAACCTTCAAAACCTCTTCAGGTACTCAAACTCAAATGCTCATAATCATTTATTGAACAACTAATGCACCATACTTCATTCAAATAGCTTAAAGACAAGATTGAAAGGGGAAGGGGCACATTCAAACTAAATCTCAATAGACAAGTAGGATCTGAATTGATTTTCGTGTACTCTTATCTTACAACCTTGATTAGAAACAGCAAACATATTTTCCTTTCTGTAAACAAGAATGAACATGCGGGCAGCCAAACAAATTCACATCATGCTTTATTAGAGCTAAAGTTCAATATCTTTGTCATACATAGCTGGCCATTTTAACTCAAACCTTTGCACATAATCATGAATAAATAACTCTAAACACATATTAAGAGGACATCAGATCCTCCAAAGCCAATTTTTGCAGCAAACATTTGACCGTCTATAGCATTTTGAAAATGACCTTTATACTTAAGTGCATGCTCATTGGAAAGGATGTTAAATTCTTGAGATATAAAAACTCAATTTGGGTAGTTAAAGTACTTAAGTAAACATTTTAACTAGGCAGATCCAGAGTTAATTACTTGTTAAAATAATCTCTCAAGTATGACATTTATTTAAAGAACTTCCTTACTAGCTTGTTAATCAGAGGAGGAAACTGAGAAAGGAACTAAATTATTTCATGCTCATGAAAAGTAGATTAAACAAGAGTGCTCAAATGGGTACATTCCCATTTAAATATTCAAAAGAAAACAGAATAGGGTTACTCATTTTTTATAAATTACTTAAAGACTAAATCAGAACCTACAAGACAACTCAACAACACTTTAGTTATACCAAGACATCCTTAATCTACATATTGAACCAAAAGTAAAGCCTAGAAATGATTACTTACCAAGCTATGCTTAAACAGTGAATACTTTGAGTTCAAAGCACTTAATTCATAACTAAATTCTTATATCAACATAGAAAAGAACTCATCAGAATTAGGGCCAAGTCTTGTTAGCAGCTTATATTACACTAGTATACACCCCTAAACACCTATCTCAAAACCTTGTAATTAACATTAAATAAACTTAAACTAATCCAACCAAAACTGAAGCAGATAAACAAACAAACATACTTAACACCTATTAATATAAAATGAAGGCAGGAATCAAAGGGAAGGGACTTTAAGATTTACCTTTTTCGAGGGCAGTGAACAGGGGCACGGAGTATCGGATCTACACTCGAACACTGACGAACCCCAACTTGATTATGCTTGGGTTCGAATTAGTAGGAGGGGCAAAAAGGGAATAAAAATGATTTGTTATTTTTGAATCACTACCCGAAAACGTTAAGGCTCAAGAATATTGATGTTTTTCAGAGGAATATAGGCTAGAACATAATTCTTTTTTTAATCCGTCTTTTTTCTTTTTCTTCGCCCCCCTTTGCTAAAGAAAAGTTGAGATGTATTTATAGGAGTAGAAACTAGGGTTTTCACTCGTTTTTTGGGCGGGATTTCAAGTGAAGCAGCCGTTTGAAATCAAATCTCTAAAGTTGATCTTTTTTCAGAAACTTCAAAAGTTTTTTGGCCATTTGTGTTGACCAGATCGTTGAAGATGAGAGAGAAAAAGATATTGCACGAAAGTGGGATGGTTCGAAGTCTGCCATTGTTGTGAAGGTTTGTCGTTTTTCTGAAGATGGGATGAAAGAGAGAAGAAGATGATGGAAGGGAAGGGGAAATGGGTTAGGTATAGAAATGACGACGTGGGCCGGTCGAGTAGAGGAAGTGGACTGGATCGGGTGAGTGGTAATGGGTGATGGGAATCAGTTTGGGCTCATTTTTTGGCTGAGCATTGGGGACTAATTGGGCTGCTATTTTGGCCGAAAATTGGGCTGTATTTGTGGCCGAAAATTTGGATCCTTTCCCCTTTATTTTAATCACTTTTGGGCTTCTAATTTAACAATTAGTAACTAGTACAACATATATTATATGAAGGCGATTAGTAATTAATATGTGGAAAGTAAAGGATTTACTAAAGTATTGATTTATAATTAATTTAACGAAGACAAATCCAAGTGATAAAGTAATGCTCGTAATGCGATAGTAAAAAATAAGAACGCTATTAATAAGTAGTAGACATAACAAAATGGTAGTGAAAATAAAATATTTGTTTCATTAATAATTTCAAGCCCAATAGATTAAAAGGGAGGACGAAATTGGGTGTCAACGGATGCCCTCTTCGAACGGGAGACGATGTAAGAGTTTTTCGAGCCGAAAAGTTGATGTAATAGCACGACCTTTTTTGTTCCGACCAAACGGATATGAACTTGGGAAGAACTTGAGAAAACGATTTAGGAGAGCTGGTGGAAAATATTATGAGATAGAAAGAGTTACGGCCGAACCGGTTTCGAGTAAGCTCACCTATTCTCAAGCCAGGAGAATCAAGTCGTACGCAACGCTCGAAAGAGCGGTAGGTACCGACGCAGCTGTTGCTTTGTTGTCGAATTGGGTGTGAGGCCGGATATAGCAGAAGCTACAAGATTATGAAAAGGAGATTAATCTATCCATTGTGTGCGACGTAGGCGGAACCGAGTTCGAGAGATTCGTGACCTTTTGAGTTTGATATTCCTCTTGAGCGTATTTGCCCCGCTCGATCGCGTAAGATAAAGTTCCACGTTGCGCTGTGTCTCTGTAAGTTGTACTTTCTGTCAAAACTGAAATTCATGTCAAAATTAGTAATAAAGTCTGGGATAAAGTTGAAAATGTAAATCTTGTAAAGAATGTAAAATGATAATAAATATAAGTATGAGAATGAAGATGAAGCCGTGTGGCTTATAATGAGGTCATGTGTCCAAATGTTGTCTCTGGTTGTCTTCGTGAGTTTACGTGATGTGTATGCCGAGGATATCTCCAACAGTTCGGAGATTTTAATGATAGTAATAAGGTATAAAATTTGCCTTTCGAGGCTGGATGATAAATAATATCCGTGGAATTTAAAGGTGAAGTTGTCAAAGTAGGTAAAGTGGATGATAAAGTAAAGTAATAAAGTAGAGTAAAGTAAAAGTGTAGTCATTTGGCTTATGCGGAGGTCAGTATAGCTATGACATCTCCGGTTGTCTTCGGAGACTCGATGAAAATTCCGTAAAGTCCAAGGTGAAGTCGTAAAGTGGATGATGTCTCCGGTTGTCTTCGGAGAGCTTAATGATGCATTCTACAAAAGTCGGGGTAAAGTCGTAAAGTTGGTAAAGCGAATGATAAAGCAGAGGTAAAGTCATAGTGTAGCCGTCTAGCTTATGAATAGGGCACGAGTCACAGCCATATGATATCTCCTATTGCCTTTCTTGAGGCTTCATGAAAATTCTACAAAGTCGGGTTAAAGTAGGCAAAGCAAGTAAGATAAATGATGTGAATGTAAATTCCAAAAGAAACCGGGATAAAGTAGGTAAAGTAAATGATGTCTCTCCGGTTATCTTCGGAAACTTGACGAAGATTCCCCATAAAGTCCGGGTAAAGTTGTTAAAGTAAGTAAAGTGAATGCGCCCGGTTGTTTTCGGAGATTTGATGAAAATTCCGTAAAGTCCGGGCAAGGTGGTTAAAGTAGGTAAAGTAAGAATGTAGATTCGTAAAGTTCGGGATAAAGTTACAATGCCAGTTGGTGAAGTAGATGATGAGAATATAGATTCCCCGTAAAGTTCGGTGATAAAGTCATAACGTTGGTAAAGTAGATGATAAAATAAAAATGATAAAGTAAAGAGTAAAGTAAGTGCATAGCCGTTTGGCTAGTAACGTTGATGGTATCGTTTTAAAGCCAAATTAATGACACGTAATCCTGATTCGATTCATCTTCAATCTCGACAACCTACAAAATAGGTATACTTGTTAATGAGGTCATAAAGCTGTTGTGATAAAATAAAATTGAAGATAAAGTTAGAAATAAAGCCGTTTGGCTTTTAATGCACGCCATAACGGCCAAGTGATGCTTTTCGGCCAGATTGACAGATTGACTACGGGCCAACTTTTTGTTCTCGCATTCAAAGAAAAATTCTTAGTTTGGGGAGGGGAAAGTTGATTCGTGTTGACCCGAAGCTTGGGATGTTGTTGGCGCTCCATTCATCTTGTTTGTTTGGATCTTGTGATCTCCGTTCAAGCCCTCGGTAGATGAATAGCAGTAAAAAATGCCTGAAAGAAAATATTTCATTTGAAAGGTAGGTATGTAAGTATATGTATAAGGAAATGTTAACTATATGTATATAAGTTGTGAAATATATATATAGATGTATGTACGTAAGGGAAGATATATATGTAAATATATGTATGTAAGTTGTAAAATATTTCTGCCAACTTCAGCTTGTGACACTTTTGAAATAATTGACAGGTCATTTGTCTATAATAATTTCCTGTCTGGTAGTCTTAGTCTTGTCGATGTCCAACCATTTTTGTCTATACGTCTTCAAAATATGCCCAGTTTTGTCTCAGAAGGGTGTACTAAACTTATGTTGTGGTGTGACCGAACAACTTATATAGGTTGCCTACGTATCCCGCCAAAGGAATCAAAGTCGAACGTAGTTCGTACGGTACCTAAAATGGTTTGAAATTTTCTAACAGCGGACCGAACCCGATGTGGATTGCCTACGTATCCCACCGAGGGAATCAGGTCGGCGTAGTTCTGTTATATAAATGGTAAAAATTTGTTGGCTTTCTACCTAAATATGTTTGACCTGTATGTTGATAGTCTACGAATCTCGCCGAGGGAATCAGGCAAGCGTAATTCTCCCCGTATAAGGATTTTGAGTTTTTACGTTATAACGCAACCGAACCCCTGCGGGTCGCCTACGTATCCCACCACCTGGGAATGGAGTGCAAGCCCCCATAGTTACGTACTGTATTAAAGGAAAGGTTGCAAACTAGGTTGTCTAACCTAATGTTGTCTTTCAATGTCTTCTTGATTTGAATAACCCTCGTGTTTACGTCGTTGTCTCTCGGCTATTTCAATTTCTTCTAAGTGGAATCTTGTCTTGTCCTCTAGTTTCTTTATTATTCTCTCGGGGTGTACTTGGTTCATTCGTTCATTTTACGTCATAATCGTACAGTTGGCAGATTTGATAAATAAGGTAAAAAAATAATAAATAGACAGTTAGGGAAAATCAGAAATGAGTATGGCGTTGATGTTTCTTAGATGACGGCCTGGAGGGCTAGAGAAAAGGCAATGAATGAATTAAGAGGAACCACTGTAGTCATACAAGAAGTTACCGGGATATGTGTACATATTGGATAAAACAAACCTTGGATCACATGTGAGAATGCACAAATCACAACAAAATGAGTTATTGTATTTGTTTATAGCACTTAAAACATTCATAAAAGGCTTCGAGTGTTGTAAACCAATAGTTGTAGTAGATGGTTCCCACCTTAAAACTACATGTATGGCTTTTGTATCAAATAAAGACGTTGGATGGTGCGGTAGGTGCCAACATGTTTAAATACATTTTTTTTTCTGCTTTTGGTATATTTCGTTATATTTCATTCTAGTTCCAGTGTATTTCCAATATGATTTATGCTATATTTCACTGTAAATACACAAAAACATGTTTGTGCAGGTAATATTCTACCATTGGCATATGGTGTGATAGATTCAGAGAATGATAAGTCTTGGACCTGGTTCTTTGAGCAGTTCAAACAAGCTTATGGGAATAGGGATAACACGTGTGTTGTATCGACATGTACATGAGAGCATCATTAAGGCGTGTCTCAGAGTATATCCAATCGTGCCACATTTGGCGTGCATATGGCATTTATGGAAAAATGTGACCACAAAATACAAGTCGAATGGCGAGTATTGAGTCCGTATTCTATGCACTTGCAAAAGATACACACGCCGAGTTTGATAAGTCATTTGAGAAGATTGAGAAGGTTGATTTTCGGGTAAAAGAGTACTTGGAGGATGAAGGGAAAAGTGGGCTCGATCGTATTCACCCGTTAATTTAGGATGGACAATGACCTAAAATATAGTCGAATGTATTAATGAAAAATTGGTAGCGAAGAAGGGAGTTGCTCGTTTTCGCTTTTCTTGAAGAAGTGAGGAAGATGTTTGGGGGAGATGAAATTGCACTAATAGGAGGAATGGTACATACACATTCACAACACTTGGAAAAGCATTCCGGCAATTATTATCAATAAACGAATGTAAATCTCTACGTATGACTAAGTATGTTCTTCGTTTTATTTTGTTGAAGTACGCTACATATATTTCGGTATATTTTAGAAGGTACTTAAGTAATTTTGTTTGGATTGTATATTTCCATGTATTTCATATTACTTATCGTTGTTAATATTCAATAGTTTCGGGTTCGACACATTTCTTCTTGATTAGGTTAAACCATCACCGAATATGTGTATACCGTAAATGATGAGGCAAGGCGTTTTATAATTGATCTTAAAAAGAAAACATGCAGCTTAGCCGGATGTTCCAAATGGACGGCAGATACTATGTCCACATGTACGGGTCAGACGCAGTAAAAGTTTATGCCCGATGAATATTAACCTTAATTTTTAAACCAAAGACAAATTAAGACGATTTGGAAAGCCAGGGTCCCCCGGGGTCGACGGGGTGAGGAATATTCCCAAACACATAGCGATGAAATTGGTTTTTCCACCAAGATACAAAAAGACCCCGAAACGTCAAAAAGA
>NC_081343.1:67423023-67581256 GCF_029784015.1 Lycium ferocissimum
TTTCTACAACTACCGTGTGCTACATTGTTAGTAGGCAGACTTTGCACAAGGAAACAACATATACATTCCATGTTCACACGGTAAGAATTTTATGAGTTAACCAATAAGTCATATCGTTAATGGATTTGGTCCCAAGTCTCTCCCTATTTTTTTTTTTCCTCAACTGATTTCATGTCAGGGATGTCCTTATCCTTACATCTCAAATAAGCAATAATTTAATTTGAAATAACCTACCTTAAATATTTTTTCTTAACCAGCCTAAATAAATTGAATGGGTAATACAAATTCATTTGCCCGGTGTATTATTAGTTTGTTACTATACCAAGGGAAAGCATTTGAAGGTGGTACTTTTAATACTTAATTGGATCATCAACTTGCCACTGTGACACTGTCAATTGCAGAATGTTGCATCTTAAGTATTACTATATTAAAAAGAAATAAGTTAGGATGAGTTGCTGAACAAACAAGCCTGGAGTCAAGGCTGACTCACTAATCATGCTATCATTTATTAACTTACGTTAAAAAAGTTGGGAAGATGATCCTTCAGTGCATTAATCATTTCTCCTTGTAAATCTCTTGAGATTGTATATTCTCTAATCATGAAATTCTCATAATCTATTTATTCCCAAAAGTAATTAATTAAAGTTTCCGTACCTTGTTCGAACAACTCGAAAAGTCTTCTCATCATTTTCATTCACATTTCACTATCACAGTATAAAGAGCATATCCGTATGCTAATTTCTATTGTCAGTTTCTTTCTCCCACAATTATTGCTTCGTTATCTCAGCCAATCCTCAAAACAAACTTATAGATATTTTAGCATTATTATTCTTCATATACCCTTTTCTTGTTTCATTCCATTTTCTAAATAAACTCCCTCTTTCCCCACCTCTCTCCTCTATTTCATCTTCATTATGGGTTCTCATCAAAACATTTCTCCTTTGTTGCTCATCTTCTCCCTACTTTTCGTTGTTGCCACCGCTTGCTCTAATGGAACATGCAAGGTAAAATTTACGATTTTAATTTAATATTTATAGTCAGTGCGTGTTAAAAATGTTGATTAATTTTATCTATAGATGCGTATGTGTTCGAGTTGAAGACAGTGAGTGTGTGACACTCATTGCCTCCTTCTTCCTCTTTCTTTTTTCTCTTTAACTTCTTATTCCAATTAACTTGACAACTATTAAAGGCAGATTCAAAATTTGGATTTAACGAATTTAACCAATAAGTTTGTACCTTTGGACTCATAAAACTTTTGAAAATAAAAATTTATAATTTTAGAACTTCAATGTCTTTGTCACGCTATATAAAAAACGAAATGAATTTCCTTAAAGAGATATTGCCCGATACGATTGGGGAAATTGCAAGCAATTTGTGAGAGTGTCCGCAGATTTTTATATTTGCTACTTTAAGAGTCTCATATTTTAGAATAGTAAATACGCTCTTTCATGAACAGATGTGTCTATTCAATTTAAGACCTCTTATATCACAAACTATCGAACAATTCCATCCGCTGGTTCCGGAGATTAGAGTATGATGATTTCCTTTTTTCGAATGTTTTCATTCAGCTCGATGACAAATGCTCGGCAGACGCAGATTGTGAACCCGGGCTATACTGTTTGGCTTGTAATCTATCCTTTCAAGGCCACAGATGTGTTAGATCAACTGGCACAGATCCGTTTAAGTTAGTGGTGCGTATGTAAACTTGATTGGTAAGTTGGACATATTAGATTTTTAATTGAGCTGATGTTTCATTTGATGTTGTGTTACAGAATAATACTTTACCATTCAACAAGTACTCATTTCTAACGACCCACAATGCTTTTGCCATTGAGGGAGAGCCGTCACATACTGGGATACCCAGAGTAACCCCCACCAATCAAGAAGACACTGTTACGCAACAGCTCAATGTATGTCATTTCCTCTAAACTCAAAATTGCTTCACTAAATATTGTGGTTTAGCCACTTCTATGTTCTGATATTATGTTTAATTGTGTGAATCGAGCAGTTTTATTTATTTAATTATGTGTTTAACGTGTTAATATTTCAGAATGGTGTTCGGGGTCTAATGCTTGATACCTATGATTTTGACGGAGATATATGGTTGTGCCACTCATTCGGAGGCAATTGCCACGACTATACTGCATTTGTAAGTTCTATATACCATTTTACCGTACTTCCTTTGTTTTACGTTTAAATCAATTGGTTAAATGGGTAGTTTCAATGAAATTTGGACTACTAGGAACCAGCAATAGACACAATGAAGGAAATTGAAGCCTTCTTATCAGCAAATCCCTCAGAAATTGTGACGTTGATCTTGGAAGATTATGTAGAGACCCCAAATGGTTTGACCAAAGTATTCACAGATGCAGGACTAAAGAAATATTGGTTTCCTGTGTCAAAAATGCCCAAAGGTGGTCAAGATTGGCCCCTTGTGAGTGACATGGTGGCTAATAACCAAAGACTAATTGTTTTTACTTCCATCAAATCCAAAGAACAGAGTGAAGAGATTGCTTACCAATGGAATTACATGGTCGAAAATCAATGTAAGTGCCTCACAAATCATGCTTTGCGAGCAGTTTACTAATGAGTCAATCTTGGGCCGGTCAAAATGGATCAAACTAATGAGTCGTGATTCAGCTAGCTCAAATTTGTTTGGTCAAAATGGTTTGAGCCGAGATGAGTCAAATTACAATTCATAACCCTAGCCGTCTAACATGAGACCAACCTCCCTCCCATTTTTGAAAAAAATTACGTAAAAAGCCTAATGTATTTTTCTTAATTTATTTGCTTAAGTTCTTCTAAATCGACATATCTAGATGTACTATTTTGACCTGTTTTAATCCAATAATTTGACGACTCATTTGGGATTTAACCAGCAATTGTGGAATGTGCAGATGGGGATGGAGGAATGAAAAAAGGAAGTTGCCCCAATCGAGCAGAGTCATCGCCAATGGATGATAAAAGTAAATCATTGGTGTTGGTAAATTACTTTAGGTCATTGCCATTGAAGCCATTGGCTTGTGCTCAGAACTCAGGGGACCTCCTTGACATGCTTAAGACATGTCATGATGCTGCTGCTAATCGTTGGGCTAATTTCATTGCCGTTGATTATTACAAGGTTATTTTACTACTAATCTACAAGCAATTCGTATGTCTATTTCTTAATTGTACTATCAGAGGCCATGAACTGACTTTTTAAATTCTATTTGGGAATGAATGATGCAGAGAAGTGATGGAGGAGGTGCATTTTTAGCTACAGATACCCTCAATGGGCAGCTATTGTGCCAGTGTGGTGATATACATTCTTGTGCGGTGAGTAATACACTGAACACTATCTATACTTATATTTCATTTATTCTAGAAACTTATGATGAGTATAGTGGATGTGTCATTTTAATGTAAGCATGTGACTGATGTCAATTCTTGATTGTTACAGAAGGGATCTCCCCCAGGAGGCTGCACATCTCGATCATGACCGAGAAAAATTATTTTATTTAAACAATAGATACACCTTTCTTTTGTTTTAATTTTCCTATTTTGGAGAATATGCAGGGGAGTATGATGGGCATGGTTGCTTCTCCATATTCATGTAATTGTTGTGTATGATATGAACAACAAACTCTTGGAGATACGTTTTGTACCTTTGAAGAGAAAACATAAAAGAACAAAGAAAATTTTCAGTTTTGTCCGTTATTCTTGTGGTACTTTATCTACAAATACATGTGTATTCTCATTAATTCAATATTTATATATAGTGCAAACATTGTACACTTTTAAAGAACATATAAAAGATTGAACACCATCTTACGATCAAACAAGATTTATCAAAATTCGCATAAGAGCGGAGAGACTCATGAATCCATAATCACAAGTCACAGATTTCAAATTGTTGGTCATAATTAAGCACTAGTGTACTTAAGCGCGCTTTGCGCGGCCATACTAAGAATCAATCTTCACCAATAAAACATCTTTATGTGATTCTTTAAATTCTATATATATGTTTTTGACAGAAAAAGAATTCAAGTTAAATATGAAACAGCTCACTTAAAACAGTATATACACTTGAATTTAAAAGAACATATTTAAAATTAAAAAATAAGGAGAAAGAGGAAAAATCGCATACCTTAGTATGAGATGTTATCCACCTTTTTGTCTTCATCTTCTAAGACTTTTTTGTTAGCACTTTATTTCTTAACGCAAATTGTTACTCTCTCCGTCCCAATTTATATGAGAATTGATCTATTTGTGGAGTCAAACAATTATTTCTTTAATTACAATTTTCTTCAACTCTTTTCATATATTGTGAATTATTAATTATGCATACTTGTAGTACTTTTTAAATAGTATTTAAATATGTAAATTTTACTATAAAATATTCGAAGATTCTATGTTTGAAATTGAATTAAAAAAATAAAAAATAAAAATTGTTTCACTCTCCAATAAGTCAACCCTTATATAAACAAGAAAGGAGGGAATAACACTTATTCTTACTTTTTTAAGATCAGAGATGCAACCTAATTAAAACGGTCTTGATATTAGTAATTTGAAAGAGTGCCAAGATGAATATTATATATCTCATTATTGGGATGTTAATAAAGGTGCTCCCTGCATGATAAAATCTTAAGTAACAATCAAAATAAATATTATACCTAAAATAACAACACAATAAGTAACAATCATCCGAAGAACCTGTAAAAGATGAAGTAGAGGAGGAAATGAGGAGGAATTGTTCCCTTATTCAGTTTGTTTAAATTAGATGTCCAGTTTGCTTTCAAGAACCAAAAATTACGAGACAACATATATTTACTGTTGTTTAGTTGTTGTTGAGAAGCGGATTAATGTCGAGCACAAATGCATAAATAGCCAACAAAAAAATATTGTGTTGAGCATGTAACAACAAACACATTTAACAAAGAAAAGACAGAGTAATAAATATTCCATTCATGAAAAACTAAATCAATTACTCTAGGTAATCTTTTAATAATTTATATCTGGACCAATTTGATTCAAAACTCTGCTCAGGTTATTTGCACCAGAAATGTAACATTTTCTCCTTCAACAAAGAACTTTAAAATAATGAAATTCCAATCACAATAGAACTTTAAGACAAATAAATACCACTCTCAATAAAACTTTAAGGCAAATAAATATCACTCTTAATTAATACTCCATCCGGATCAAAAAAACTGTCCACTTAACCTTTTTTTTTGGGTCAAGAAAAGTGTCCACTTATTAAATCAAGAAACAATTAACTTTATATTTTTATATTTGCCCTTATTAAGTGTCATGTGATCAAATCCCATTGCATATTAAATTAGGGGTAGTTTAGTCAATTTACATATTTTTTCTTGGAGTGAGTAGTTTCTTAAGGGGTGTGCAAATGGCTAAGTGAATTTTTTTTTTTTTAATCCGGAGGGATTAGGACTTTAAGACAAATGCATGAATACAATTTTCAATGCTGAATGGACATGCAGTATTGATAGTAATGAATGCAAATAGTGCGTTAAAAAAAAAAAACTCCTTAGCATTATGGTACGCGGAAAATTGCAATGGAAATTAAGTAATTGTAATGAGTGTACATAATTGCCTATTCTGTTCAATTAACCACTGCTTTATTGCACAGATTTTAATTGCTACAACGTCAACTTTATTGCAAAAGGATATTTACTTCCGGAGACTTTTGATAATCCATTTAATTAATAAATTATGTAGAGGAAATGAAAGGAAAATGCAAAAAAGGAGAATAAAGATAAATACTAGCATTTTAGGCCATAGAGAGGTGTCACATCACCTTGTCTATGCCTACGAACTTTTATATTATATATAGATTTTAATATTATAAATATTATATTAAAGTGACTCATATTGGTGTACCACTTTGCTGCATTTTTTCCATTCACGTTGGTGACCATTTAAGAGGTAAAATTTAGATCGATTTGACTATCAAGTTTAATATTTTTATGCGTCGAATAAATAGTAATGACAATTAGCAGAGGCTGAGGAATCCACAGTAAGCGCTTTGTTGAAATTTAAAAGGGCAATGCTTTCATCTTTGGAGCATATACGAGGTATGGATGGGGGGAAAAAGGGAGAAAGCTGACAGAAATAGAGAAATAGCAGAACTGAGAGTTGCCTTATGCCCATGTTTGTCACAAAGATATAAAGTATGTTTAGAGAAGAAAACTAGAAAGTTAATCTCTGTGTTAGTTCCAAAAGATCCAGCGAAATTTCTTGAAAGAAAGATAAAGCATCTTAAAAGTTTACTTTGAAATATAATATCACAGAATCAGTTATAGTTAACGAATTTTTGAACTCTATAGATTAAGCATACACTAAATTAGCTAATTATAGATAACAAAGATTGCTGCATCCTAGTGCTCCTTTCCACTTGAGTAGATTTTTTTATAAATGGAGAAATATTGAATGTTTAACATAGTATATATGTACTGAAATATGATTAGGTGTTTCTCTGCAATGTACATATAGTTACATTTCTTTAGAAGTAAATGAATTCATTCCTTGAGAGCTGTACTGACTTGGCAGAAAAATCTGCATCAGAGCTACAAGCACTATTTAAATGAAATTAAGTTTATGTGGGTCATTATATGTTTTTCCTCTTGACGGTAAGCATTTGTTATTTCTACACTCTTACAAAAAAGGAACCTTCCCAATCAAGACTAATCAATTACAACATGTAGAGGGGATAACCTTTTGTCAATATGTAAATAGTGATCTCATGGAAGCAGCTTGAAGAATATACTGCTTTACATATGTATGTCCCATATATTGTACAACTTTGTCCCTAAATTATAAAAGAGCATATCCCTATGCTATTTCTGTTGTCATCCTATAATCAAAACAAACTTATAGATATTTTAGTATTCTTCATATAGCTTTTCTTGTTTCATTTTTCTAAATAAACTCCCTCTTTCCCACATCTCTCCTCTGTTTTCATATTCATCATGGGTTCTCGTCGAAACATTTCTCCTTTATTGCTTATCTTTCCCGTATTCTTCGATATCGCCAACGCTTGCTGTAATGGAACATGCAAGGTATGATTTAGAGTCAGTTAGGTTAAAAAATAATGTGTATGTATTCGAGTTGAAGACAGTGAGTGTAGTCGCATCATTGAATCCTTCTTCTGCGTCCTTCCTTTTTTTTTTTTTTTTTTTTTTTTTTTAACTTCTGATTTCAGGTAACTCGACAAAGGAATGTGACGAGTTCAACTTTTAAATTCTTATTATTGAACTCATCACACATTTGAAATTATAGATTTAAAACTAATATTTTTTTAAAAATATAATGATTTCTTACTCTCTGTATACTAGTAAAAAATATTGACTACATATTCCATCGGAGCTGAAAGTTTGATGACTTTAGTTTCATGCTTTCACTAGTATTTATGAAATTTCCCCTTTTCGAATATGTCCTTCAGCTGGATGACAAATGCTCATCAGACGAAGATTGTGGACCTGGGCTTTATTGTTCGTCTTGTACTCTATCCTTTTCGGCACCATTGTGTGTGTGTTAGATCTGTCTGCGGCACGATTTAAGTTAGTGGTATGTATGTAAATTCAAGTAATTGTACGGTTTGTCTTTCAAATGGACTAGACCTTAATTTTGCCCTTCAAATGAGCTGGTCTTTAATTTTGGCCCTTCAAAATTGACCCTATGCATAACGGGCATAAGTTCTTTAATTGTGCTAGCATAACTTGTGAATTTTGAAGGACAAAAATTGAAGACCAGCACAATGAGGGACAAAGTGCAAATGAAGCATGTAAATTTCTGGATTTTTGATTGGGCTTTTGATGGATATATTTGAACTGGACTGGTTAATAATATAATTGGATTGATGTTTCATTTCATGTGGGCTTACAGAATAGTTCTCTGCCATTCAACAAGTATGCATTTCTTACGACCCACAATTCTTTTGCCATTGAGAGAGAGCCATCACACACTGGGACCCGCAGATTTACCCTCACCAATCAAGAGGATACAGTTACTCAACAACTCAGTGTATGTCATTTCCTATAAACTCAAATTTGCTTACGCTTTAATGCTATGATATTATGTTTAATTGTGTAAATCCATCGAGTTTTATTTACTTAATTACGTCTTTTTAACTTGTTATTCTATCAGAATGGTGTTCGGGGTTTAATGCTTGATATGTATGATTTCGACGGAGATGTGTGGTTGTGCCACTCTTTCGGAGGCCAATGCATTGATTATACAGCGTTTGTATGGCCTAATTCCATTTTGGCACACTTTCTTTCTTCATATTTACATCAATAGACTAAATTAACAACTGTCTTGTTTCAATGACATTTTGGTCCAGTAGGAACCAGCAATAGACACATTGAAGGAAATTGAAGCCTTTTTATCAGCAAATCCATCAGAAATAGTGACTTTGATTTTGGAAGATTACGTGGAGACCCCACATGGTTTGACTAAAGTGTTCACAAATGCAGGACTAATGAAATATTGGTTTCCTGTGTCAAAAATGCCCAAAGGTGGTCAAGATTGGCCCCTTGTGAGTAACATGGTTGCTAATGACCAAAGACTAGTTGTTTTTACTTCCATCAAATCCAAAGAACAGAGCGAAGGGATTGCTTACCAATGGAATTACATGATCGAAAATCAATGTAAGTGGTTTACCTAATCATGCTTCGCCAATAGTTTGCCCTAGATGTGACAAATGAATGGATTAAGCCAAACTTGGGCTGGTCAAAATGGATCAAAATAATGAATCAGGATTCAACTAGCTCAAATTTGTTTGGTCAAAATGGGTTGAGTCTAAATGAGTAAAATTATAATTCACAACCCTATCCGTCCAACATGAGACCAACCTCCCACCCTTTTTTATTTTATTTTTTGAGAAAAGACGTAAAAGCCAATGCATTTTTTCGTAATTTATTAGCTTTAATTCTTCTAAATTAACCTGTCCGATTTTACTGTTTTGATCAAAATTCAATAATTTGATGAGTCATTTTTTGGGTTTAACCCATTTAAACTTGGACGGATTAAACCGGTTACTGAAAAAATGGGTCAATTTCCCCCCTCAAGATGTGACATAAAAGTTTTTACTCTTGCATGAATAAATATTTTTTAGTACTAAATTCAAACTGATTGTTCTTGTAACTACAATGTGCAGATGGGGATGGAGGAATGGAAAAGGGAAGTTGTTACAATAGAGTCGAGTCATCACCAATGGATGACACAAGTAAATCTTTGATATTGGTAAATTACTTTAGGTCAGTGCCATTGAAGCCATTGGCTTGTGTTCAAAACTCAGGGGACCTTCTTGACAAGCTTATGACTTGTCATGATGCTGCTGCTAATCGCTGGGCTAATTTCATCGCAGTTGATTATTACAAGGTTATTTTTGTTTAGCAGCTGATGTTTAAATTCTTAATTTGTCAGAGGGCCATTAACTGACTTTTCTTTAAATTGTTCTTTGGAATGAATGATGCAGAGAAGTGAAGGAGGAGGTGCATTTTTAGCTACAGATACCCTCAATGGGCAGCTATTATGCCAGTGTGGTGATGTACATTCTTGTGCGGTGAGTAACACGTACTGTCTATATTTTAATATACGCGATGCCCGGTTATGATTTTTCCCAAGCTGAAATGTGGTATTTCGTCGAACACTCTTTCTTGCGAAAATTTCATTTTTTTTTTCATTCTAGAAACTTAAGACGAGTAGTGGATGTGTCATTTTAATGTAACTATGTAACTGATGTCAATTCTTGATGTTGCAGGCGGGATCTACCCCAGGTACCTTCACTGGATCATGACCAGAAACAAATGATAATCTTTAAACAATAGATGCATTTTCTTTTTAATCTTAGTTTTCCTTGTTTGGAAAATCTCTAGAAACAAACTGTTGGGCTTGGTTGCTATTCGATGTTCATGGAATTATTGTGTATGAACAAAAAGTAGTTTTTTTTTTTTTTTTTGAATTAATATGTTTTTGTATTTTTGAAGAGAATCAGAAAGAAGGTTTCTTTTGTCTGTCATTCTAGTATTCTACTCTATTAAAAAAAAAAATTCCCAGTAATTCATGATTTATATATGGTGCTTTCAGTGTATACTTTACCAGAACTAACATACTAAAATATTTAACACCATTTCACGATCAAACAAGCTTTATCAAAACTGCCTAAGGTCGTAAGGGTCCAAAGAACTGATTCGAGGCTCTAATTTGATTTTTCTGAGACGAAGATCCATGAAATGATCCTAATGTATAAATATATACTATAACTCTTACAACTTTCAAGAATTTAGATCGATTTGACTATCCAGTTTTACTTTTTAATGACTATTACTCACACGCCTGAAATAAAGTATATTCGATTGATTTAGTAAGGTTCGACTTGGTATTTCGAGTAAAATGGCATTATAATATCTAATGGATAGGAATGAATATAAGGTACCATATAAATATGTAGGAATAAATCCGAAGTCTCATAGCTATAAGTTAAAACGAAATCTAATCAGTAATTTGAAAAATTCAATTTTTTTTGATATTGGTTTGAATTTCGGTTTTGCCTAAACTATGCTCATTCTTATGGCTATCGTAGAACAAAAAGAATGAGATGAGACGAGTACTAATTTTAGAATAATTAACTCAATTAATAAAGAATGACTTAGAACTTGCTTATACAAAGAATTTAACATCAAGTTAGATTCACTGGTATTGATAGATCTCCTCTCTAATAAGCCACTACGGAAATCACCTTACAAAAATGCACTAAATGATTGCAGATTCCTGCTGGAAGCACTGGATCGGATATACCTAAAATGCAACACACAATGAGGGAGGGGAACAAAGTGGCTCATGAACTAGCAACATTTGGAGGATGCAGGACGAAGAAACAGCAGGAGAAACAATATTTTGGAGCGTTCCTCCTGTTTTTTTTTTACAGCCCTAAACAATGCCAATTTCGAGGTTGCATCGTTAAGATCTACCTCTGCCTGAAATAAAGTATATTCAACTGATTCAGTAAGGTATTCGACTTGATATTTCGAGTAAATGGCGTTATAATATCTAATGGGTCGGAATGAATATAAGGTACTGTATAAACATGTAGGTATAAATTCGAAGTCTCATATCTATAAGTTAAAACGAAATATAATCAATAATTTGAAAATTCAATTTTTTTTTTTATATATATATTGGTTTGCATTTTGGTTTTGCCCAAACTATGCTCATTCTTACGACTAACGTAGAACAAAAAGAATGAGATGAGACGAGTACTAATTTTAGAATAATTAACTCAATTAAGCCTTTTAAAGGGCTTATAACTTGCTTATACAAAGAATTTAACACCACTAATAGTGGAGTTAGATTTGCAGGTATTGATAGATCTCCTCACCAAGCCACTATCGCATTCACCTTACAAAAATGCACTTAATGATTGCAGATTCCTGCTGGAAGACTGGACAGGCCTCAAATGCAACGCACAATGAGGGAGGGAAACAAAGTGACTCATGAACTAGCAACATTTGGAAGATCTGTGACCGGAGAAACAATATTTTTGTGCGTTCCTCATGTTTTTTCTTTATCAGCCCTAAACAATGACTATTTCGATGTTGCATCGTTAAGATCTACCTCTACTTTGTAATGACTCTTTAAATTTCTTTTAATTTTATGCAAGTAACTTGGTTCAGACAAAAAAAAAGGAATTTTTACGTGTTATAGCTACTTCTAATACATAATTAGTGATAATAACTACCTTTTATTTTAATTACTAATAATAACTAAATACTTTTCTAATTTAACTATTATAGCTATACGGTAACTTTCAATTACCATTTCATAAATACACCTAAAATTAGCACCCCCAATCCCATATCCCCTTTTAATGGTAACAATATTAATCACTTAATATACATTACCATTCTCTCTCATTTTTCATAACTTCTTACCTTTTATGATCGTCTTCTTCCTCTCTTCTTCATCTGCAAAAATTTCACTTCCATTCTCACCAATCAAGAAGATTCGTCGTTTCTTTTTTTTTTCAAAAAAAAAAAGAAAAAAAAATGCTACGTTCTATCATCTCCTTTGTTTCGTGAAATTTTCGCTATTTGTGTTATTATTCTTCCACAAAATCAACTTGGTGGAAGTGATTGTTTTTGCTTCGGGCCATGGTGGTGGTTATGGCGGCGCACACAGAGAAGGAGAGAAAGTTTTTAGGGTTTTGAGACGACGAAAAATATATGTATTTGTGTATGTTCTATGATATAACTACCAATTGTTGTGGTTGGTGGTGTATTTTTGTAAGTTTTTCTATATATTTGTGTATTTTGTTCAAATTAATTCCATCGGTTCATCTAGTTTTAAATACACGGGTGATGTAAATACATGGTAAGTTTCTATATATTTATGTATTTTGTTCAAATTAATCCCATCAAATACATGGGTGATGTAAATTGTTACTCACACAAATACATGAGATTTAATTTAAAATACATGGGGTTTGATTGGAAACTTCAAATACATTAGTTATGCTATCAAATACATGGGTAAATAAAAAACGAAATCAATATTGAAAACTTCAAATACATTACCACTAAATACATGGGTGATGCAAATTGTTACTCACACAAATACATGATATTTAATATAAAATACATGGAGTTTGATTGGAAACGTCAAGTACATTAGTTATGCTATCAAATACATGGGTAAATAAAAAACGAAATCAATATTGAAAACTTCAAATACATTGGCTGTTGATTGATCGTGTTTGTTTTGTCAATATATTTTCAGAGGTGTTGAAGATTTAATTTGAAATTTGAATTTTTACGTTTGAATTTGAAGAATGCATGGAAGAAGAGAAACGTGTAAGGAAAGAGAATATTACGTGAGATTTTGCGGAAAAGAAGGTAAAAAATATCTTAATTACTCATTTAATACCACCACCGTTACGACCTAAAATAAAAAGCTTATTCCTTTTTTTTTACCGCATGCTCATGTATTTGCTGGCAACAAATACATGCGAGAACATACACAAATCAGCTGACTTTTAGCTACGAATGGTAATATTAAAAAGGGTAGCTACAAATGGTAGGAAGCTACAATAAGGTAGTCATTTGAGAAATTTTACCAAAAAAAAAACTCAATTAACAGAACATGATGCTATTTATGCAACAGGCCTCACTCAACACCAGAATCATGTTGGGCCGCTTTCAGGATTGGGCTAGTGATAATCTTCTAACTCAAATAATTATATAGTTGACCAATGACCAATATACTAGTTCGGAATAAAAATATAAAATCCCTGATTACAATAATTCTCAATCTTTGATACCCAATGATCACACCATAATACTATGATGCAACAACGTTCTGTACAGCATCAACATTATTGATGACAAGTTGTATTTGTTTTTCACTCACCTGAATTCCTTTCGCCTTTTGTTATGAACAATTACTTGTTAACTTGATCAATCGTCAGAAAGAGCTGTAAAAGCTGAGAATCGTCACTTCAAAAAAGGTGGAACTCATTAAACAATGATGCCCTTTGTGCATGAAGGACTTAAGTGGTCTCATGTGTCTGTTGATGTTCAATGAGATAGTAACACGTACAACTGGCATGACATAATCTATAATATCCATGATAAAGAATTGAAGATTACTACAAACACTAACTTTTTTTTTTTTGTCAAAATATGAAGCACACTATTGTGTGAAGAATGGGGTACAGGATGCAGCATTTTGGTTTTTGAATTTTGCATTATATGATATTACTAAATAAAGTTTTAATAGAAGCATTTCCAATTTTAGATTACAAATTGAAACATTTGTTGGTGGACTACCCAATGATTCGCACCTCCTGCCTTTCTACAAACAGAAATAGTGAAAGGCAGTTGTTCATATGTCCTCAATAATATAGTCCTCCTTTTCTGTTGATAAATTGAACTGCATTCCTCGCGATTATTTATTATTCATTTTATTATAATTAGTAGTAGTAGTATTATTTCATTTTTCTTAGACTCTTGACTCTTATAAGTTTACTATCCAATAATATTATTATTATTATTACTATTTGATAAGTCAAAGCTCTTTGCTCTTTGAAAAGTCTTTTTGGATGTTTTATTAATAAGAAATTTTGATTTCTGATAAATAAAAAAAATATAATCAATATCCCTCACTAAAAATATTGATACATTAACTATGATATGCCAAAGAGTATTATTTTTTGTCACTTTATATTGAAGCGTTGAGTTTTTAAATCCAATACGTTTATCCTCATCACATGCCAACAACATAGTGATGGAGAATTATGATTTTCATTATGAGCGCCAACGACAAAGCTATATTCTACTTTCATTCTGGGAGAAAAGGAAACTAATTAAAGAAAAAAGTTGTCTGATTCGCGAATAGAATAAGTTAGGATTTGATACTTCCGAATCTTAGTGGGAGGAATTAACATGAATTAATATTAATGAGGGATATTCTTGTTAAAGAATTACAAGAACTAGTAATGTATAGTAGAGGATCGTGTATGATTTTCACGTATAGAATAACGGCTAGAATTTTGTTTACGTAAATTAATTCGACAAATTGTAGCGCAACAAGAATCATAATCAAACTTCATTAACAGGCTTGGAATGAGAGAGTGCATGCACCACTAATAAGGATATAATTAAGTTTAGCTTTTAAATACAATAATGAAAACATAATTAATTAAAGCAATTGTTTTAATCGTTTAAGAAAAACCTAAATGCAGTGCAATTAATCAGGATGGCGTTCGTAGCTTTTCCTGTGAGCGTAAGAGGCTTTAGGTGGTTTAATTTGAACTTTAGAAATCCTTTCAAAAAAGAGCACTCATAATTAACGAAGGATCATGAAAGCTTATAATTAAATCATGTCACTGAAAGAGAAGTAGTTCCGGAGCCAAAAGGGTATAAAAATACACGGTATAAACTAAAAAGAGTAGTAAAAATTTATATACCAAAGGGGTATAACGTGGATCGCACGTTATACAACTTTTTTTTTTTTAATCTGTCAGATTGGTTGAAACCTAAAAAAAAAAAAAATTGTAAAACGTGGAGGGATCCACGTTTTACAAATTATATTTTTTCCGCCCGGTTTTACAAATAGTTTGTAAGACGTTGCCTCTATTTAAATCATATTCGGCTATGTTTTTAATAAAAAAATTTATTGATTTTTTTAATTTTTAAAGCATATAGTTAATTTTAGTGAATAACTCAAATAAATATTTTAACACATGCAATAATTAAATATGTGTTATATATGCGAACAGAAATAAAAAATAAAATATAAGTTAAATAAACGTCACACATTAACTTATTAATAAATGTTAAATTACATGATAACTATTAAACGGCACAAGACATGTTTTATTTTTAAGATTTTGATTTAAACGTGTTATTTTTTAATCAAGACATAACTTTATTTTGAATATAAATCTAAGTCTAAAAAATATAAGGTGAAAAACTAGTTGTAAAGTGATCAAACTTTAGATGGTCATAACTTTGCGCTCGGACATCCGTTTTACGCGTTTTTTTTTTTGAACTTGCGTATTTTTTCGAGATCTATGCGGACAAATGGCCACAAGGCGGTTTGGCCGAGCCAATTTTAAAAAAACACCTTTTATCCCATTCAATTTCAATTTTCCCCCAAATTGGCACGAAATTTTCGATTTTAGTTACTTATAAGATGATGATATGCGATAGATTTCAATGTAAAAATCCGGGGTAATGTAGTTGTGAATGTCAATTTCACTTACTAACGATTTTAATTTTTGAAAATAAATTTGACTAATTTTCTCGACATATAAAGTTGACTAAAATAACCTTACAGTCAAACACTAAGTTTTTTCAAACAAATTTAATTATTGAAATTAACTATATGCTTTAAAAATGGAAAAAATCAATAAATTTTTTTTATTAAAAAAAAAACGCGTAAAACGGATGTCCGAGCGCAAAGTTATGACCATCTAAAGTTTGACCACTTTACAACTAGTTTTTCACCTTATATTTTTTAGACTTAGATTTATATTCAAAATAAAGTTATGTCTTGATTAAAAAATAACACGTTTAAATCAAAATCTTAAAAAAATAAAACATGTCTTGTGCCGTTTAATAGTTATCATGTAATTTAACATTTATTAATAAGTTAATGTGTGACGTTTATTTAACTTATATTTTATTTTTATTTATTCGCATATATAACACATATTTAATTATTGCATGTGTTAAAATATTTATTTGAGTTATTCACTAAAATTAACTATATGCTTTAAAAATTAAAAAAATCAATAAATTTTTTTATTAAAAACATAGCCGAATATGATTTAAATAGAGGCAACGTCTTACAAACTATTTGTAAAACCGGGCGGAAAAAATATAATTTGTAAAACGTGGAGGGATCCACGTTTTACAAAATATATTTGTAAGACGTGGATCCCCCCACGTTTTACAATTTTTTTTTTTTTTCGGTTTCAACCAATCTGACAGATTAAAAAAAAAAGTTGGGGTATAACGTGGGCTGATCCACGTTATACCCCTTTTGGTATATAAATTTTTGGCCGCCCCCTTTTAGTTTATCTGAGTGTATTTTTATACCCTTTTGGCTCCGAACCCGACAATTAAGTATGGTAGTAACAAGAAACTGAAGATTAACCAAACACGATTTTTTTGGTATTATCAGTATATAAAAATTAATTCTAATATTATCAATTGTGTGATCGACGCCCTTTAATTTACAAGCATTTTTTGGATTAGTGAGGATGACCTTTGGCTTGCTCGACCGATATTTCTTTGTTTGGCTCGAAATTGTTGCACGTCTCCATTACCTTAAGGAAATTTATGTTTCGTCGAAACATATACTACTCGAAAATGTCATTTGGCACGTAACTTAATTCCGATACAATGTTTAAAGTTCCAAACATTCATATTCAAGCGATAGATATCAGATTACAATACAAAGTTACGTGGAACCATTCTAAACCCTTATTGCCAGACTAATTAATTAAGCAGAATTTAGTGTGAAGAAACTTCTTATGACCTTCTTGATTCAGGTGTGGAGCATGTGATTAGGTGGGTTTGAGGTATCTAACACATGCTACAAGTCCTACTTATATATTACTATCATCCAGATATGTTTTTAAATCATTAAATAATTTGAGTAAAGTATAAAGCATCAGATCAACATGATTAACCTAACCTTAGCATGATTAAGTACTAAAGTGGAGTCCTTTAAGCGTTGCCGCTTCGTTCGATTTTTCTCTTTGCAAGATCAGTGGGCTTCATGTTATTGGTAGATACGATATCTCATATTTATTCACCTCTAATTTTTTTATAGCATAATATTTTAAAATATATTCATATATCAATGAATTGTGAACGAAAAGAAGCGGTTTGCATTGTCTCTTCCAAGTTTGCAGCCGCTTGCTTAGACTTTTATGGAGTCATTTTTACTGTTTTAAAGTAATTGATCAGTGTTCATTGACTATAGTGTGCAATGGCAACACATGGAATCAACGACTACCTAACCAATATTTATTGCGTAAAGAATGTTTTGAGCCCAGAAATTCCTTAAATATTGAAGAGAGTGAATAATGGCTTTCCATAAATATACAACTGAAAATAACATGCTTTTTCCCACTTCGATTATTACTTTTCCAGTCAATAAATTCTCACAACGAGAAAGTGAATAACGTTCCATTTGAACATTATGGTTTCTGATTCCTAATTTTACGACCTCCATCAAAATTGTTGGGCTCATAATCTACAAATTTAGTGAATCTTGTAACACATATACATAACCTAAGCCAAAACTTATGGATTCATAAGAACTCATAGCTCATTCATTGGATACGCCTTGCTCATAGCATGCTTGTTAACTCAATTTATTTTAATTGTGTTCATTTGTGTCTAGAGTGTAAATAAGTAAAATAAAAGTGTGTTCGCTCTAACAGCTTAAACTTTTAGATGAAATGGTCACACAAATATACAAATCACTATGATAATAAGTTCACTTGTTTGAATATATTCTATTTTTGAATATAGACAGATTTCCACCCTGCTTTCCTCAAGGGAATATTTGGAAAAGAAGTGGATCATATGAACAACACGGCTAAGCAAAGGAGAACTGTAAGCCTGTGGTCTCATGAATATTAAGAAGAGTAATGTAGACTTATCAGTGTATATATATCAGTAAAAAATGACAAGCTAGGATAGGTAAAAGTCCTCTATAGGTCGTTTGCATGCATGTTATAAACTTTGGATTATTGAGAACAAGAAGAACTTCACATTTAGGTCCCCCACGGTTTTTTGTTTTTTTTTTTTTTCCAAAGGGCCTCTAAGTTTCATGAAGGTCCCCCACATTCTAGGTTGCCACAAAATATATAGTACATCAGATGAAGTGCAAAATATGAGACAAACAAACGTGAATTTGGAATTGGCCTCTCTCTCAGCTCATTTTGTGATATACACATGCATGATTTCATATCAAGATAAGTGAAAATAACTAGACCAAACCAAAACAAAACAAAAAAAAAGGGAACTTTCATCGGTCATTAGACTGTGAAGCTACAATAGATCCCGTACTTGTAATAACATGGGAGAAACATCATATTTTATTCGTAAAACGAAATGGTATATAGTTGAGAGATTTTGTACACTCACAGAGCAATAATATTATGCATTCTCAATATAGTTCAACCTATTAGACAAAGTTAGTTATCATTTCTATAAGGTTGCTAACAAGGGGCAGATATGGGCTTGAATATCAATTTCGGTAAAACGCAATAATTTTGACTCAGACTCTATACACGTACTTTACTTTCACTGAATGATACAAATATTAAATTCAGAACCCAATTAGAAGCACTTGAGGATATTGTACTAGAATCAAGAACCAATATACTTCAAATATCAAATTCGCCCAAGTTACCAACTAAAGTTCAAGTTAATATGAAATTTACTTGTAATTCTCATATAATTGACCTGGTTGTGCAAATATTTACCATTATTGCATAGATCTTAAACTCGAGAAATAACGAACAAAAAAAATTTAAGTCCCATGCATGATGAACATATATTTGCTAAGGAGGGGATTAGCTTAACATGTTAGTAATTGGAGACAGAAAACGTAGGGTTAGGGGGCAAGCTAAATAAAAAATAGGGAAGAGTCAGTTGTCCAAATCGTACAGAAAGTAAAGGACAATGGGATAGTGATAATCCCACGAGGTGGTAACATGCACTTTGTTCCAGTACTTCACCAGCTTCTCTTTTTCTACTTGCTGGTCATGTCTTAGTCGGACATTGACATGCATATTATAGTGGAATAAAAACCCCACAGCAGCTAGTTTCTAAACCTTGTTGTGGCCAAGCAGTCACCGGATCACATGCTGCCTCGACCCTCTTTTTCAAACTAACTACATCATGCGCATATTTAGCGTTTCATAAAAGAAAATTTTTGACCTTGATCTTTCATTTACGTACACAATAACAATCTCCCTCAATCTCAAGAACGTTGGATTATGTTGACGGTTAGCCTACTCCAATCTTGTTCCTTATTCGATTGAGGTTGAGACCTGAAATGTGAGCAAGTTCATACGGACGGAGTTATCTTTCATTTTTGAACTAGGGGTAAAGAAATTAAAAAAACACAAAAAAGGGAAAAATTGAGGAAGCAAAAAGTTAGTAGTGTACAAATATAATATAAAGAGGGGAAGAAACAAGAAGAAAGACAAAGTACATAGCATAGGCATCTCTTTAGCTCATTCAATTACAAATTGAGATGGGGACCTTATTTACACATGGGGTGGGGTGCACTTAATATTTTCTCTTCTTCGAGCTTCAGCTTAAATTTTTTTCTTTTGCAAATTCATGAGTGGAGCCAACCAAAAGCTACAAAAAAAGATTCTTTCGCAATATGGTTGTTGGAGGCACACATTTTGGGGCATGCCTGAACCTTCTCTTGATCACGATCACATTAATCCCCTTTCTTATTTTTTGCATATTCCTCTGATAATTGATTTTACATGTCGATAACCTCAGCGTGCCAGAGGAAAAAGGTGTGCTAGTTCTAATCAAATTATTGATCGATATCATCATGAGTACTACTACTCAAGTGCAAATGGGAACAACACATGAAATCAGTTAGCAGTTTGACAAACTAAGAAAAGCAGTACAAAACGTGATGTTGTTTATTTGGACATCCTAGGCTTGGGTCCATTCGATCCCTTCACTCAAATCGATGAAAATTTTCTATAAAATTCCTAGCTGATGCATTGATAATACTCCAATTTGTCACTTGACATTTCTCTCTTGTAATGATTTTGTACCAACACTAGTTTGAGTTGGAAAATTGGAGGAGAAGATCCAAATGGAAGTCCCTGGAGATGTACTACAAATCCCGCCATATAACGTGCATACAAATTCTTGTGATACATAAATAAAATGAGAAAATCAAGGAATTAAAGCATTTTTGTAGTTCAATTCAAATAATTGACATAGAGTTTTCTCCTACAAGAGAAGGCTTTCGTACAAATTCCCCTTTTCTTACACATTAAACTACTATAAATCACAATAGTTAGCATATGAACTATTGTAATTCTTCAAGCAAATTTACTCCAGTGTATGCAAATACTTAAAATAATTCAATTCCAGTTTATGCAAATTAAATAGTATCAAGATTCTGCTCACATTCATTTACGCTCTCCATGTATTTTACATTGCCTTTTTTTTCCCCCTCATTTAAACTTTTTTACTCCAGTTTCAGCTTGATTTTAAAAAGTGCCCCTCCAATCTCCATCTTTCTCACGTGGATTTATATATATATATATATATATATATATATATATATATATATATATATATATATGTGTGTGTGTGTGTGTGTGTGTGTGTGTGTGTGTGTGTGTGCAACTTTTGACATTCGGTGGTTCAGACTTGAGGGGAGCAAAATCGAGACAGTTGATATGTGAAGGATTTAAAAGATCATAAGAAAATTCAAGGTCTAATTTGCAATTTTAAAAATATAAAAGGTTGATTTGTTTAATCCGCTCAATTAATTCTGGCCTAAATTGATAGTTTATTTGGCTAAGCTTTCAAAATTACTTTTTGTCATAAGTTCTTTTTGAAAAAAAAAAAATGTTTTTGGAGAATAACAGTTTATGTTTGACTAATCAATTTTAAAAAACATTTTTGGCAATATTAGAGCACTACTTTGTGCTTCGATAATGTTCCAAAAGTATTTAAGGGGAGAAGCTATTCTTTTTGGTTTTTGAAAAATACTCCATCCGGATAAAAAAGAGTGTCCACTTAACCATTTGCACACCCCTTAAGAAAATACTGACTCCTAGGCAAAAATAAGTAATTAAACAATCTTTAACTAAATAGGTATTGCGATTTGATCACTTATTACTTAATAAGTGCAATTTTGGAATAATAAGGTTAATTGTTTTTTGATTTAGTAAGTTGACACTCTTTTATTAACCAAAAAAGTATAAGTGGATGCTTTTTTTTATCCGGCGAAAGTAGTTTCTGTCACTACTCAAACGCATTTTTTTCTTAAAAGCTTGGTCAAAAAATCTCAATTTTCTAAAATAAACACTTTTTAAGGAAAAAAAATGCATTTTACTTCTCAAAAGCTTGGCCAAACATGCTAAGAGTAACCCTCAACCCCTTCCCTTCTTTTCTTTTCTTTTTTTTTTTTTCTTTTTTTTGCTGATGTGTATAATCTTAAGAGTTTTTGCCCAGTTAAAAACGCATATTCTTTTGACTTTAAACGGAGAAAGAGTTTCGTGTAAGAGTTTGATTGTGCTAATGAAAAATGATTTCCATAAATTGGTGGAGGTTCAATGTTCTAGTTACCCAAATAAACTCACACTCATTATATGGGAGGCACATTAAAGCTTCAAGATATAAGAGTCATCAATATTGAAAATTTTGAACTTGGTAAAAGTTAGTAGTAGAAATCATAGTTAAAAAAATGCTTTGTCAAAAGGTTTAGCGACCTGCATTTCCAGTTGGTCTTTGTGATTCTTATAGAACGAATTATTAAAAACTTCGATGAAGAAGTGTGTTTGTGCTTCTACATAATCCAGTGGACTTCTAGTATTCAAACACTAATTATTTTCTTAAAATAAATTAATGTAAAAAGTGAAGCTTGCATAGTAGCATTTGATAGAAAATGGATGCTATTGGGCTCACTCAATCCCAAAAGTTAGTTGTTGGGAACACAACATCCACGACGTTCATAATGGACATATAAAGACAATATAAGATGGGGCCTCAACATCGGATAAACCAAGAATTAGAATGTGTTTGTCTTTCATCATGATACAACAATAGAAAAAAATAAATCTTGAACCTAACTCAACCCTAAAACTATCTCATGTCGAGACTATATAAGGAGACCAATACCCCATCCCATAACCGGGTAGGAATTCAGCGACATTGAACATGGTCAGATGATACATTTCCTTTCTTGAGGGATCCGAGAGAAAAACCTAGTGTGTTATGACTTAAGGTAATCTTTTGAAAGAGCTATATAGATAGGGACGTTAAATGGTCGTGTCGGGATGAAATAGGGTAATGAATGGGTCATAATACCTGCCGAATTCTTACTAACTTTTAAATTTTTGATTGTCTTTTATAATATGTTTAAGTGTCTAATTAAAAAATTTATTATACTTATATATAACATACTAAACAAAACAATGTCTTTTAAAAATATTTTGATAAAATTTCTCGGGTCAATTTGGACAACATATCAACCAAAATTTTATATGGATTTGGACTGGTTAAAATGGACTGAGTTAATAAATTAAATCGGTGAGTCAATGAGATGGTTCGGCGAATTATGTTTTCATGGACTAAGTTTATCGCTCTCAATTACATATATCTAAGTTTTCATTTTATTTTCCTAAAAAACTTAGACCATTTTTCTTTCAAAAGGAAAGGGCCATGAAACTATGGTCACCAGTATACCCAGAGTACTTACCGGAAGTTTTTGCACGGATTGGCCTTAAACGCACTGGTCTTTAATTTTTCTCCTTGTATTTGTGGTTTTTACTTTTGTCGCTGCTGCTTATTTAATGAAAATATCCAGACCTGCTTCGTTCGGCGTAAGTTTTGTAATATTTTATCTCCGAAAACAAAACTTTTGCTTCGCTAGATAAGTTCTGTAGAATTAAGTTATGCGTAATAAGTTGTGTAGTTTTTTCAAAATTTGTTATAGTGTTCAGAAGCTGGAGTTTTGCTTTCTGGGGCATATGTTTGTTATCCTTTTTGAGTGAATAACTTGTCTGTTTTTGTGGAGTTTGATGTGTTTTTAGCCATTATTATGTTGAGTTTTGAAAATTTTGCCATGTCCGCATGACTTATGAGATATTATGATACGAAAATATAAACTTATGTAGAGCGAAATCTAAACTTATGCCGCACGAAAAGTACTCAAAGACAAAAATTAAAAACCACAAATTTAAGGGAAAAAATTAAAAACACCGAAATAGGGCCATTTATATTTGTGCGAATGACCGCACTTGCCGTCCACGCGCAGAGAGGAGGTAACACTTAATGAAAGAATTTGTGTGTTGAAATCACGCCACACCAAAAAAAAAAAAAAAAAACCGAAATCTGCTTCATTGTTTTTACTCAAATCTACAAAGCGTATTTTAGTGTGATTGCTCGAATTAAGGACCTGTTTATAAAGAATGTATTGTTTTTATATAATTATCCTCCCCAGATCAAGGAAGCAATCGGTCATCAAACGTGACTATTAAAAACATTCACCTAGTCTTAACATACTACTTATTTCATATACAATAAACATACATTTATAATTTACGGATAATACTTCTAAAAATAAAACAGATAGGACCATGGAGGAATTTATAATTCCAACTTCATATTCTCAGGACTCAACTAACTTTTCATGCAGCAAACTAAAAGAAACTTGTAGAGTTGGACCGTTTAAAATGGCACTTTAGGTAAAGGGATAAGAGAAGGTAAGATTTGGTAAATTGCAGGTGAATTCGTATGAAGAGTGAAATTGAGTAGGTTAGAGCAGAGTTGAAATACAATATAAGACGGAAAGTGGAAGTAGATAAGAAAGATTCCGTCAGACATTGGTGTGGCCAGAGTTAGTAGAACCAGAAAGGTGACCACAGTTAATACGGTTACAGTGCTGGTCAAAATAACATATTTCCTAGTTGCAATTTATGTCAAGGTGTTTGAATAAGGAGAAATTTGGGATCAGAATTTTTTACTTTTTTTAGAAAAATTATTTCACTTTATTTAAAAATCAATGTTTAGCCATGAAAATTTCAAATTTCAAACACCTAAAATCTTATTTTCACTTTCAATACATTCAAACAACCAAATATTCTTTACAAAACTATAACCAAACACAACTCCATCTTCAACTCCAATTTCAAAATTCCAAATAAAGTAAAAAATATTTGATTTTCATGGCCAAATGTCTACTTATAGTTGAAAGACAAAAAATTAAACTTGTGATTAAAATAAATTGTAGATATTAGTATAGCTATAAATATAAAATGAGAAATTTAAAAGTTAAATTATTAATAAATATAATTTCATCCTCTTTACCACGTAAATTTGAGATATGATGTACTTGTATCACATTTGTTGAGTAAGAGTTCCCAAAAAAGTTTTATAATGCCATGTGTCAGTTCATTCGTCGGCTTTAAGAGTCTGAATATAATTAGATACTCAAAACTCTTTTACGCGATATTAGTCCAACAATTACAAATCTGTCAAAATCTCATAATATTGAGGTAGTCACAAATTGGTGATACGTCATGGACATCAAGAACTGCAAATATTTTTTCATTTCAATAAAGTGACTATAAATAAGAGTCAAAGTGAAATAGAAAGTACTCCCTCCGACCCTCCGTTTCTGTGAATTTTTTTGGAGTACGAGAGTTAAATTTTATACCTTTGACATAGATTTTTTAAGTTTGTAAAAAGAAAATTTATATATTTAAAAACTACATTAAAAGTATTATAAGTCATGATAATTTATAATAAAAATAATTTAGAAAAAATTTAAGGAAAGCTTAGTCAAAGAATCACCTCGTAGACTCCCCAAATAATATAGGGTTTACATAAATTAAAACAGAGAAAGTATGAGTTTGATATTTATAAATTGAAATGCAAAAAGGAGTTGTTTTGATTTTAAAAAATGTAAGAAAATGAGTGGTAAAGTATGTACAATTCAGTGATCCAAATTGATGAAAAGATAATGTGGAGAGTACAAGATTTACTGCTCGTTGACAAATTGAGCAAAGGAACACAAAAGAGCACGGGGGGAGGCAAAGCAGGCAGGCAGGCATGGCAGAGTGAATGGGTCAGCTGTAAATTTTAAGCTATGGTAAAAGTGAAAAACTGAAGAGCAGAGTTGCAGGCTAAGGGCATAGCAGCAGTAGTAGTAGTAGAGGTGGACCATCCATGGATAAGATAGCTTGGGGAAAGTGAAAAGGATTGTTTGCTAAACTTAGCAATCTTTCTTGGTTTTTGGCCTTTCCATCTTTCATTTATTTCTCAAGTAAAAACAAGAGAGAGATAAAGCACACACAACTCAAGACAGATTACAATTTTATTTTAGTCAAGGGAAAAGGTCCAATTGGCCATGAACTATGTAAAAGGGTGGTGCACGTGAAGAGGAGAAATACAGCTGCTCCGGAAAGGAGGCACGAGAGGTTGATCGTAGTGGGCTTGAAGAGGTGTAGAGGTAGGCCTAAAAAGCATTGGGTGAGATAATTAGGCATAATATGGTGCTACTTCACCGACAATATGACCCTTGATAGGCATAATATGGTGCTACTTCACCGACAATATGACCCTTGATAGGAACGTGTAGAGATCGAAAATTCCAGTACAGGGTTAGTAGGTAGTCGAACATATATCTTTTCCTTACTCAGAGTGTCAGTATTATTCTCGTTTTTCATTATTTTTAGATTTGTGTTACTACAGGTTGTTCCTTTTGTAGAGAAATATAGCAGAAGAAAAGTAAATCGGGAAAACCTTCTGCTAACCCAAGATCGTTAACTAAGATCGGAAGATTCAACTAAAGATGAGGAAACTTTAGAAAGGAGAACTTTGTAATGAAAGAAGACTCTCTTGAATTGGCTTTAATGACTTACAATTGGGTTTTTATGGGTTAACTTGGGTTGGTTACGAATGACTAAGGCCACCCCTATTTATACTTGTGTAGGGATGGTTCTAGAAATTATTCTAGATACATCTACAAGAAAAATCTAATAAACTTTATCTTCTACCACTACTCTAGAATATCTAGATTTTTCTTTAAGATAATTATCCAAGGTCCTACACTAAACTATTCTAGATCTCATACTAAATATCTAGGATTTTTTGTACTTCCAAAAAATCAAATTTATTTCTTCACACTCCCCCTTAAAGTGGTTTTTTGGAAACTACCCCGAGCTTGTTGTAGAAGAATTTAGACGAAGCTTTTGGACGTGCCTTGGTGAAGATCTCATCAATGTTTTCCCGACACTTCTTCCTTCTTCAAATGATGATGGTTTTCCGCTAATAATTGGGTCTCCAAAGAAACATTAATACGTCTTGATAAAATTTTCATCTCTGTAGCGGGCAGACTTGCCACTATTTCTTTTTGGCCTTTGCAAACCACTTGAATCATCTTCATGCTGAATTTCACATTCTTGAGTTTCCAGACTCCCCCTTTCTCTTAGCTCCTTGACAATTGTATTATATAAAGAAGCATCTGAGTCGATGACGATCTGACCATGAATACCCTTCAAAGACTCAACACCAACATAGGATCCACCACTACATTCCCTTTCCAGCTCCTCAATAAATTGTTTGGCAGCTTCAGAGCTTCCAAAAATCATACTACTTGTATCTCCATATGAAATTGATCCTTCAAGGTCAACCTCTTCATTTATTTGACCGCCGGCTTCTCCATCTGCTTCCAGTATTTGATCTGAGCTAGTGATTGACTCGAAGATGCGGATGATTGACCAGAGACTTCAACTTCCACTACAACTCCCTCAATGCTTTCTCCGGAATGGTCCCTGTTACCATATATAGTTTCAGACACTTCATGCTGAGGTTCTACTTCAATATCCCTCACGTCCACACTTTTATTACCAGCTTCAGGATCTGCTTCGTTGATTTCCTCGATAGCAGCTACCACGTCACTAGTCTGAACGTCTTTGGAATCTGCTTGCGTTTTGTTGATGACGCCAATGCCTTCCTTCTCCACATAACGGACCGTATTATCTCTTGAATTCATGATCCAGTCTCTTTCGAAATTGAAGGAAGCCAGGGCATCTACTACTCGAGCCTCAGCTATGAAGCACCTTCCCCAGTCCTCTTCTTCTTCAGCAACTTTCTCAACTTGAACCATGTTGCTCTCTTTTGTTCGGCAATATCTTTTTATGTGTCCTATTTTACCACACCTGTAACATTTGAGAGTCTTCTTATAGTTATTTGTAGACTCTCTCTCTTTTTTTAGCGAGCTGGAAACACTTTGAGATCGAGAGTGTGGCGTATCTCTGAATGTTTTTCCTTTGAAGTTCCTCTTGTCGGCTACAAGAGCATTTCATTCCCCTTCTTTAAAACATACACTAGCCATCTGTTTGGCTAGTAGCTCCTGTGATAACAACAAATTCTCAAACTCCTCGAAGGATGGTTGTTGAGACCATCCTTGAATTGATGTAACAAAAGGAATATATTCTGACTTCAAACCACGAATGTTAGTTCTTCTCATTCGTGCTTCAGAGATAACCTCATCCGGATTTAATAAAGAGATCTCTGAACATAAGTTCTTAATCCTCAAAAAGTACTCGGCAATAGAAAGATTACCTTGAGTGGCGTTCGCCAATTCATTCTCCAATAATTGTAGTCGGGCTTCATCCTTCTTGTTGAACAAACGATCGAGGGTCCTCCAAATTTCATGAGCTGATTTGCACCTTATAATATGATCAAACAAGTTGTGTAAGATGGACCTCTTTAGGATGAACTGCGCCTTCGCATTAATCTGCTTCCACTTCTTGTATGCGCCGCTATTTTCCTGTCCGTCAGTAGGAGGACTTGTGTAACTACCATTAACAACATCCCACAAGGTATGACTCCGTACATGTCTTTCATACCTTGTAATTGGACTGATTCAACAACTCCATCCCCAGTCCATTAACACGACCGCTCAAATCCATTTAGAGAAACCAGTTGAATCTACCACTAACCCGATCTTGAAACAAAACCCAGCAGCCAATCTATGGCTATGGCTCTGATACCATGTAGAGAAATATAGGAGAAGAAAAGTAAACCGGGAAAACCTTCTGCTAGCCCAAAATCGTTAACGAAGATCGGAAGATTCAACTAAAGAAGAGGAAGCTTTGGAAAGGAGAACTTTGTAATGGAAAAAGACTTTCTTAAATTGGCTTGAATGACTTACAATTGGATTTTTATGGGTTAACTTGGGTTTGTTACTGTCACACCCCGACTTTACTAGGGTGTGATGATGTTATAGCCCGTACTTTGTACGTTCGGATACTTTGGAGTAGTCGTGGCAAGTTAAGGGTAAGATCATTTTCAAGAATTATTTTAATGTACGAGTTGTTAGGAATATTATTTATGAACATTGGTAGTATGGAAATATTGAGAAAGGTTGCGTTGGGCGGAAATTCGCAAAGTGGCATCATGGGAATAATGTGGAAAGGCTAGGGGCAAAATGGTCATTTCACGGGTGCTCAAGAAATGTCTTGAAAAAGGCCATGTGGCCGAAAAAAAAAGGGGAGAAAAAGAAAGGAATTAGTCATCTTGGGAAATTTGAAGAAAATTCTAGAAGATAAAAAGGAAAAGAAAAAGAAAAGAAATCTCTAGAAAAAAATATATATAGAGGAGAGGGCATGTGCCCCTCACATGCTTGTAGAAACTCTATATATATAAAGGAGGGGTCATCATTTTAATTGAAGAGTGGAGAGAAAGAAAGAAAGAAAAAAAAAAAAAAAAAAAAGAGAAGGGGGAGGTTCGGCCATGGCTAAAAAAAAAAATTGGCCATGGAGAATTGATTGAGAAAAATTATCTCTTACTAGTTTTCCTATCAAATGGAAGGTCCTCTACAACATGGTGTACTTGTTGGAGCAATTCAATCCTTAATTTGTGCAATATATGCCCCTAGCCGAATGAAAAGTTAAGTAGAAAAAGTTATGTATTTAATCCTCTTTTTATATGTTTTGGATAGTTGTGTATGTTGTGGTGTGTGGGAATGAATGGAATTTATGGAAATATGAAAGTTGTGAATGTGGTCGAATGTGCATAGTGTTGGCGTGTGTGTGATGTGGTATAGAAAGAATGAATTAATTTTATGTAGCGTGTTAGTTATTGTTGTAATGTATAGGAAAAGATGGAAAATTTATGAAATATGTTGTTGTAGTATTGTGGCCGAGAATGAGTTAATTTGATATAGCATATTGTGTTGTTGTTGTAATGTGTAAAGATGGAAGGAAATGCATGAAAATATGTAAAGAAGTGGTTATGGCTGAATAGTAGGTGTTTTGGTAAGCTATGGTAAATTGATGTAAATTGACATTCTAGTTGTTGTTGTTATGGAATATGTGACGTAAAATGAAAGTTGTTGTTGAAGCCAACGAATGTGCATGATGATGAAATGTATGGTTGTTGTTGAAATTGAAGGTTTCGGATAAAGTAGTATATTGTTTGAGTTGATGGAAGAATATGTGAATTGAATTGAATTGAATTAAATTAAATTGGATTGGATTGGATATTGAAGTGTTGCTACAATAAGTGTTGGTAATTGTTGATAGCTTGGCGGGTTGAATTCCGGATTGTTGTTGATTAAAATAAGCCGGGTTGGAATCTCGGGGATGGTGTATTTACAAAGGAAATCTTGCGAAATTTCGGCGGATAACAAGTAAATGTATTTGAAAGGTTAAGACAAGTACGCGGTAATGAATCTAATGATTGTGTCAATCGTATTGAATGTAGACTAGCGGCAACAAGTTTGGACGAATAAGCGTAGCTAGTAAGGCGCGGCGCAGGTATGTTAAGGCTACGCCCTTTCTTTTTATGGCATGATTCGTACGTGAGATGTGTTAAATGCTTCCATAGCGTTCTCATTTTCAAAAGTTAGAAGTAATGGTTTTAAGGCATGGTTTTCTTTCCTAGAAGTTTATAAATGTTTTTCAAAATATTCATTTTTTTTTCTTCTAAAAACCAAGTTCATGATTTTGAAAGCTTTTATGACTAAAACGACGAATACGATTATATAACGACAATGATGATGCCCGATATGAGAAAGTGTCTATGACGAGTATGCCAAGGATATGTTCTTACTATGAATATGACGATATGAAATGTTAAGCTATTTCTTGGATAATGAATATTTTAAAGGTTTCGAAGTACGTGAAATGATAGGTCATGATTCTGTTTTATGTTTTCCCCGTGATGTTATCCTTGATTGATAGTCTTGCCTTATAATCGTTCCCTCAAGGTGAGACAAGCGCCCATAGTTATTCCATAATGTAATCGGAGGTTTCCGACCTTACGTCACTCCGATAAAGTTATAGCTTTTGATTGGGCTCTAATGCATGCTTACGATGGATGTTACCGGCCTGAGGCCGGGCATGACTACCACTACGGTAAGCGTGGGCGGCGTATGATTACACCGGCCTGAGGGCGGGGCATGACCACCACTACGCAAGCGTAGTGGGCGCACACGACTACACCGTCCTGTAGGTCGGGCACGACCACCACTACGGTAAGCGTAGTGGGCGGCATATAATTACACTGGCCTAGTTGGCCGGGCACGACCCCCACTAGTGGCGCTGCACGAGATGATTACCCCGGACGCGGGAGGCCCGGACGCGGGCTAATGATGTTATGTGATTCAGACAGGCTATGGATGCATATAAGAGTAATAGCAAGCATGCATGACTCCGCCTTAAGAGGCACTCAGATGTACAGACTACTTTTACAGTATAGGATATGTTCTACAGTTCCATTCTGTTATTACTCATGAGTACAGTTTTTACTATATTACTATTCATGCCTTACATACTCAGTACAATGCTCGTACTGACCCCTCTCTTCTTCGGGGGCCGCGTTCATGCCGCGCAGTACACCCGGATGGACGAAGCCGGGATAAGACGTTCCGGGCGGAGTTGGCGGCCCCACTTGTCCTTGGAGTGCGCCGAGTCGGAGCTTATATGCTAGGATCTCTCGGATTGAAGTTAGAGACTTTGCGTACGCAGTCACGAGTGCGATATGTCAGTTCGGATAGCGACCTCATCAGCCAATGCGTCCTGTTGTTTTATGTTTCAAATTAAAAAAAAAAAAAAAAATCTGGAGGCTTATCTACGTTTTCTATTACTTGTTGACGTAAGAATTTTTGGAAGATTTGATATGTAACGAGAGTCAGCGGGTTCGCTCGGCTCCAAACGTGGGGTCGGGTGCCCATCACACCCTAGTAAAGTCGGGGTGTGACAGTTACAAATGACTAAGGCCACCCCTATTTATACTTGTGTAGGGATGGTTCTAGAAATTATTCTAGATACATCTACAAGAAAAATCTAGTAAACTTTATCTTCTACCACTACTCTAGAATATCTAGATTTTTCTTTAAGATAATTATCCAAGATCCTACACTAGACTATTCTAGATCTCATACTAAATATCTAGGATTTTTTGTACTTCCAAAAAATCAACTTTATTTCTTCACACCTTTAGCCTCAGTTATCTTATTATTTTGTTGTTGTTTCTGCTTTTTGATACAACCTTTGTTTATCGTGCTTTGAGTCGAAGGTCTATCAGAAACAACCTTTCTATTTTTTCAAGGCAGGGGTAAGATATGTGTGCACTCTATCCTTCCTAGACTTCACTTGTGTGATTACATTGTTTGTTGTTGTTGTGGAGTGTGATTGAGAAAAATAAAATTTCACAATTTCGCAAATTTCAACCCTAAATTTGGACTAGTTTGCCTAGTTTTCTTTTTTTTTTAGGGTGGGGGGGGGGGGAGGAGAGGGGGCTGATTTGAATGAGATTCGATCTTCAATCACACAGTGAAGGATGAAAGGCCTCAACTAACTGAGATATCCTCTCACCCTTATTTCGCATAATTCAAAGGTTAATTTAATCTTTTTTCCATGTAAAATGTTTTATGCATTATAAAGTTTCTCTCATTGTGAATAAGAACCTATTTAGATCAATTTTGAAATGATAGAGGTATATTTGACCCAACTATTAACAGTAGGCAAATTTGAACCATTTCAAAAAGTTCAAGGGAAAATTTGAACTTTTACTGTTTAGTTAATATAAACTCTCATTAGATTCAAAGTCAATTTACCAAATTGTTGAAATCAACTTATTTTAAAAATGTTTGTTACTAAAAATGATTTCTGAAAAAGTACTTCCAAGAGTAGCATTGTTTTTAACTAAACCATTTTAGAAGTGCTTTGGTCACCCCCACCACCATCTACACTGTCAGCAAGGGATGCACTAAACGACTTGAACATGTAATATAGAATACCATTTTTAATACAGATGTATAGCCAATAGGGGTCAACGGAGGAAGAAAGGGTAATTGGCGGTAGAGATAGTGGCGAGGAAACTTAAAAGAGGGATAAAGATTGACCACTATGCGGCTATACAATATTTTTTATTCATCTTTTTTCTTCCCCGCACCACTACCTCTACCGTCAATCACCCTTTCTTCTTCCTTTGACTCCTATGTGGCTATACACTTGCATTAAAATAGTTTTCCATATGGCATGTTTAAGTCATTTAGTGCATTCCCTTCTAGTGGTATAAGAGGTGGTGGAGTGAGAAGGAGAGACAAAGAGAAAATAAAGGGAAAGAGAAGATGATGGTAGAGTTGACAATGACAGTGGTTGTGGGGAGAGACAGGGAGGAGTGTGTAAAAAAGGGTTATTGGTGGTAGAGGTTGTGGCAAGATGAGAAAAAGGATAAACTTAAAAACTCAAATTAGGGGGAGAGTCGAATTTGTCTTTGAACTATGCGAAAGGTTCAAATTTACCCTCCATTGAAAAAAATTAATTCTTAATTGTGTGATATGTGACACATCGATTGTTAAGCTTTCATCGTTTAAAAATAAAGATAGATTTGTTCCATTTCGCATAATTCAGGGACAAATTTATTCACAATCAGTAACAACAAGGACATGTTTAACTCCAACCAATAACGCAGCTATTCCATTTCGCATAATTGAGGGACAAAGATGACCTTTAATGTGGTGGTGATACGGGGGAACGACATTGAGGAAGCAAGCAAACGAAAAATACTGAAAGGATAACAATATTTAATGAACTCTATTATAATAATAAACTAATCAGAATAATTAATAAGAATCCTATAACTATAAGGAATGTAAAGAAGACAAAATCGATCAAATCAACGAATAAAACCAAGTGCACGTGGACTTGACCTCCCCATTCGTGTGGTCAATCATCAATGTACTGCACACCCCCATTTCCTTCTTATGATAGAGACCTGACCAATAACAACGCCATTTTTATTTTCATTTTACTGAAAGAGAAATCTAATTAATGATGAATAATCCAATTAGTTAGATAATTATCTGTCAATCAATCTAGAAATAATTAAATAAGGAAGAGATGCAATCTATTGCTGGAAATCTGGAATCAAATCAACGTCGTCAACTAATTAACAAAAACAATTGCGCCTTCAGTGTTGGCATCATGTGTTGCTTGGATTAAGCGAATCATGCATAAAATACAAAAGTGAAACAGAAATACTCTATAGGTCACATTATTTGTCTGGAGGAAAACTTTTTAAAACTAGTTTAAACACTATCACATGAATTGAGTTTGAATATATTGAAATTTTTAGGAACTTATAAAAATTACGAAGAATTATATTATATCTAGAATGATGTCAAACTTTCAACTTTTAACATATTACTTTAATTGTGTCAAACTGCAAATGCAACTGCGTCGCCGGGACAATTTTTTCGTAAAAATGGTTTGGACTTTGTTTTATTAAAAAAATATGTTGTTCATTTTTGAAAATTCAGAAGGAGGTCTATTTCACAATCGTTTATACACGTAAAAAGAATTTAATAGTAGTAGTCAGAAACATTAATTACACCTTCAAAAAGACGATTTGGGCCTCTTGATTCTTGAATAGTTCTCTTTTTGTTCCTTTTACCCTCACAAGGGCTCACAACATTTAATCGGTGAAATTAACGACACAAGGATTATGAAAAAAGTGATCCCTGATTAAGATGTTTGACAAAAACATGTCATAACCAACGAGGAAGGACGTTTACTGTGCATTGTGCATTTCCAAAATCCCTCAGACTAAAAGACAAAATTACCCTAATCTCAAATGACCAAAAACCCGCTGCCCAATCTTCTCAAAAGTCGTTTAGTTTGTGCGATAAGTGATTATATAATATAATTCCGAAACAAGTACTGAGATTATTGAATTTATATTTAATATTTTTTTTCAATTTTGAATTAGTAATTCTAAAATTGTTTGTATTATAATTGGGATATTATTTGATATAACAATACTTAGATTACTAGTATCGAAATAAATCAATATATTTGCTCTACTTCAAAGCTTTTCTCTTAGAAGACAAGGTTAAAATTAGAAATAAATATTTATTATAATTTAAACCAAATATATATTTTATATTATATCCGTATATTTTATTTTTTAATCCAATGAACTAATCATGGATCAATTAGAATATGCTGCCTCCGGTTCATAGTAAGTGTAGGCTTATTCTTTTTATTTCGGTTCAAATAAGTGCCCACTTATCAAGAAGATATTAATTATTTTCTTCAATTTTACCCCTATTTAGATAAGTAAATTTTTATGTAATAAAAAACTATGTTTATATTAGCTAAGCAGTATTTAATTAAAGGTAATTTAGTCAAAATACATATTTTTTTGGAAATTAATATTTTCTTAAGAAATGTGTTAAAGGATAAGTGAATGATTATTTTGAACCGGGAAGAGTATTTATCAAATAATTATGTTATTATTGATTTCCATAAAATAATTTAAGGAAAGAAAAGGTGATGAAGAATCAGATGAGATAGCTGTACAGGATGGCAAGCGTAGTGGGAATTGAAATATTGATGACCTGGTTTTACTAGGATCTATCTAGAAACACCTTCCTTCATAATAATTGAAACAGATGATCATCACTGAAATATTTTTTATTTTATAAATAAACGTAAAGTATCTATGTATATTATTAAGTATTTTTCTTTTGTCGGGAAGAACATAGATCTTATGGAGTATATGCTGGTACAAGAGGCGGAGCCACATAGGCCGAGGGGGTTCCGAACCCCATGAGCAGAAAAAAATACTATTTATATATGGTTTTTTTTTTTTTTGTATATATAGTAGATGTTGAACCCCTTTTGACATCTTCGTATATTTACTTTTTAATATTTTGAATTCCCTTAGTGAAAATCTTTGCTCCGCCGCTGACCGGTGGTACTATTATTCCTTTACATAGTTGACGAAGGTAAGAAAAAATGGTTTTTCTATATCAGCACTAAGATTTAAACTCGTGTGGTGTCCAAATAATTTTGTGAAGTTTGCGTAACTATTCGTAAAAAGTCCGTTTCTCGTATTATTTACGAAGAGAAATTTGAATCAAAGCTTCAAATTTTGTTTATTTTTTGCTGTAATGGTATCTCAGAATTTGTAGCAATAACTCAACATATTTACCATTTGGCCGTTAACTAAAATATGTTAATGATTAGCTAATTGACGAGTCACGGGAATAGTTTAAGCCATATCCAATGATATATGATGATACTAAAACCTGTTTCAAGTAATTGAAATAAAATTTTGACATGTTGACCATTTAACTTTTCTGGTGATACCTACGTATTTAAATGAATGTTGTGTTCTTTTTTAGGTGTCTTACGGCCAAACAAACAAGTCAAATGTTATTTCATAATTTAGATGTCAATTAATCGGTCACAATTTTACCTTCTCTTTTTTTTTTCTTTTTTTTTTTTATAAGTTTATTTACAAAAGTACTATCGGTCCCTTTGAACAAGATTCTTACATATTTGTATTAGTTGCGCAAACAACGTTCAAACAATTGTTAGTTTTTCCTATATATGTTATTTCAAAATTTCACTACTCAAATAGTGATGGCGTTTGATAATTAGACTTTTGGTTGGTACAAATATACATAGATGCAATAATTGACAAGTCAAATAATGGTAGGGAGAGAATGGAATTGGAATGATATGGTAATGTGGAGGGTATGGGAACCAAGTGAGTGAAGCAAAAAGCACAAAAGAACAAAAGATGAGCCCCTCCCCGTGCGTGCAACTCTGGATTTCCAATCAATGTACAATTAATATATCACTCATTTAATGAAACACATACAGAAGAGTTTCCTCCAATTCCAAGAATGAATAAATTGGGTAGACATTAATTCTTTCCTTCAACAGTCAACACCCCCCAAATAAATTAAACACAAAATAAAAAAAATCCACTCGTGTGGAGGGTCCGTTTTCTCAGTGTCAACCTTTTTGCAGGCTAATGAATGCTAGTAGTATCTTTTTTTCTGCACTTTTAATTTCTCTTCATCCTATCTCCTTCACACATCCCTATCTTCTTCATTAGGACCCCTTCTCTATAAATCTTTTGCTTATCAATTTTTTTTTAGCTTAGATTTGTTTCATTTTTTTCCTCTTATCCTCTGTCGGCAATTAATATTTTTTCTTTTATTATTATTGGCCGACACCACCCCAGTTGACAGCAAATTAAATTGAAACGAAAACTGAGATATGGGGCTCAATCTAGATAATGCTTACAAGCAATTCCTTCAAAAATCCAAACTTTGATTATTTTATTAGATTGTTGTAGACTTGTAGTCAACAGCAAAAAGAAAGTGTTATTAGTGACCTCTTTGTACAACTCCTACTATCTTGTTGGGTATTGTGAGGATTTGAATGTGTTACAAGTGAAATAATTGATAAAAATGTGTGCTTAAGATGAGTTATAATAAAAGTTAGTACTACTTGAATTAATTTTGTCAAATACTACAAGAAAAGAAAAGGAAAGGGAATAAAAACAAAGGGCCAGCAAAGCAACGCAAAGGGAATAAGAGGTTTTTTTTTTCCCGTGCCGTTTAGTGCAACAACGACGCTGACAAGTTGCTCCAACAGCGGGACAAAACTAACAACATAAGAAGCAAATTCGGATTAAAATTTGACTTTTCTCAATCGGAGATAAAGGGATAAAAAGTTGAGGCAACTGTCAAGTGAAATTAAACCAAATATTATTTTATTGTTAGAAAAATTTTGGAGAATATGAGGACTAATAAATCGGCTATGATGAATTTAAGCCTACATTACGTTTTATAGGGACTGGGGCAATATTTCTCCAAGATTTTACACATGACTAAAATTTATGATTCGTACAAAACATAAGGAAAGAAGGAGATGGTCATAGCCAGACAAAAAAAAAAAAAAAAAAAAAAAAAAAAAAGAGAGAAGAAGATGGAATTTTGATATTTTGTGTTGTATTTTATTTTGGAGTGGAAACAGGTATTTTATATACTTATTCATGTCTGTTACAATTAACAAAGTAAACTTTTTTCCCAGAAGGCATCTTTTAGAATAACAATCATCTGTTTTAAATAAAAAATTTAAAACTGTTTTACTAAATGAAAAACATTATTTAAAATAAATATAGATTTTTAAATACGTGATTGAGAATAATATAAATTCGGCTACTTATTTGGTCCACTTACTGTATTTTATCAGCGATGGACACAGTTCCTCTTCTCAAATACGAATTCACAATATCAACTAATCTAATATTTATAGAACGGCCTTCACTTGCTCCCCTTTCCACCTATTTAATTTGCGAGCTCAGCACTTCCAAAAAATTATATTAGAAATATTTACACTACCTAACAATATTACAAATTCCATAATAAAAAATAACACTATTATTTATTTTTTATAAACTTAGTCGGTGTTTAGTGTATAATTAATATATTACTACGGTGTAATTGTGTGTGTATGTTATATACTAATTATACATTTATAATGCACTGAGTATACACCCATGACGGCTTTAAACATTACGACTAGGCGAGTGATTTTTTTTTTTTTTTTTTGAAAAAGGCATTCTGATAAATTATTAATTAAATCAAAGTTGAGTAGATCATGAATCAAAGATGGGGATCTAGTATCCACTCCATAGCATCAAACATAGAACCCTAAGCCCGGGCTAATAGATGGGCTCACTGATTAGCTAATCTTTTGCCAAAAGACAAAGAAATAAAAGTAAAGTCACACATACATGAATAATAACATCAAAATAAGAGATGTTGCCGCAAGATTTCTCCAATGCTTGTTTAACCAAAAGACTGTCAATCTCCGCAATAATAAGTGTTGATGTGAGTGAAATTTTCTTAAGCTGACTAGGTAAAAATTATTAGGGTTCCTAAAAGTTATGGGTCAATTGAAATAAGCAAATAGTACCGTTTGAAATAATATCCGCAAGAATTGCAGAAAATTGTGTGGGAACGTAAAGGGGGTTGGGGGAGATCGCATCATATTGTCAAATCTCTATCCAAGGATCTCTCTAAGGATCTACACTTTACTTCAAGTCACCATCCCAATCGGCCTTTTGTGCCACCCCAAGACAACGCATCAATTTTCAGCACAAAGTCAAAAAAACAAAATGGGAGTAATCGATGAGAGGATCAATATTCGGAGAAAATTTTCATTACACAGAGCAAAAATCCCTGTCTCCTTTTGCAATCCATAATAATAATCCCACCTACTGATTAGATACTCGTTCATCTTCATGTTCACGTACGCCTTAGTGTACGGTCTCACCTATGTACATATTAATTTCATTCATATGTATAATTGGCTTCATGTTCTACTGGATATCAACTATCCACGCTTGCAATTAAATATGGGTGACTAAGTTTTAAGATACGGTTCATTTGCTTTTTCCATTTTTGCATAAGTAATGACGTGTAACGATTTTGAAGGAACATAATTGTGAACGATAATGACATGTAACAGAGGTAGTAAGTGTTTGGTTTTTTTGAGACTAAATTCGATATGAATGACTAATTCGAATCACAAACTTGTTTCTACAAATGGTGCAGATTAGCTGTAACAGAACCAAGTTTAAGTCGAAGGAACTAAGTTAGTTCTAGTTTTACTAGTCGTACACACAGGGCTTGATGCACAATTTAAGACCGTGCGACTATAAACTTTCTGCTCAAATTACTTACTCCACTTATATACTAACTTTAGACTACTCGTATAAGGAAAGAAAATAAATAACACTCTCTTCATGTCAATATATATGGCAGTGATGATCTAGAATTTAAAGTAAATGGTTTCTAAACATGCTATAATTTGTCTTAGTTACAAGTTTCGCAACTACATATTTATATGTATTTAATGATTTTTCTAATACAAATATAAGGGTCAAACCAAAAGCTACTAGGTTCGTCCGAAACCGTAACTAATGATCCAGCCCCACCTCTGCTTGGGGTGTGGGAGAGGGAGTTGATGTTGGGTTGGAGGCGAGGGGTAGAGATTGAGTTGCTTTGGGGGCCAGGGGGCTGGACGGCTGGGCTGTAATATTTAGAGGGTAGAAAACAATTAATGTGCAATACCACTTCGAAGACTTGTTTTTTTCTAATTTTAACAAAGTTTTTTTATTTTATTTTTATTTTTTTTATAAGAGAAATACAATGTTCTACATTCACTGATTGAAAAACGGGCCGAGGATGGCGGTAGGTCTCAAACTTTGTTAACAGTCAAATGTATTCCAATTAGATTTGAGATACCCCCACCCTAAAAGTAGCTCAAAGGCGTAGTGTAGGTAGAATCTCTATTTCACAAATTTGGTTACCAAAATTCAAACTCATCGTCCAACAATCCAGACGCACGTGTGCTGCATATTTCAGTCAAAGTTAAAGAAAGATTCATCGAGCAATGTGACAAAACATTCAAACACATAGGTAACTGGATTTGACATAAAATACAGAAAGTGCAATGCCTGCTATTGCTAGCCTCGTCAGCTCGGAACTCGTTTTCCTTTTAACTATTCATAAATAATAACCCTTCAAATATCTTACAGTGATAGTTTTGTATGTGTCCACTTGAAGGTGATAATCTTTGTTTTTGTTTTTTCTTTCTAGTGCTTTTATAACCAAAGATGAAATGTGGATCATTTCCTTACACATAAGAAGCACTAGTAATTATTTGTAAATCATTGCAATATAGGGCATCCTTAATTGTTTGATACGCAGGCATATCATATTGGTGGTTTAGATTTGACACAACCGTGTGCATAGAGTATTTTCCAATATAATGGTCAGAATCTCTGTTCTTTGATGTGATTAGAGTAGTGGAAGTTTATCTTATCATCAATAAGCATCCAATCTAATCATATTTAGCGAATTATTACATAATTGTTTTGTCTCCACAGTGAATTATCCAAAAAGTTATTGATAGTTAAGATATTATCAAAATCATCATAAAATCAGTAAGGGGTCGTTTGATTGTTATTTACTATAGGTTGTTCATATTAGTATGATGGGGATTAGTTATGCAGATATTAGTAATGTTCGGATTAATTATGCAAGGTCTAGTTATTTAGGTATTTGTCATTTCATTTTTTACACCGTATAAAATAATATATAAATTAACTCATAACCTATATAAAGTACATGTTTTTATTTATAAGGGATTGTAAAATGATATTAACCAAACACCTAACTTGATGCGGTGAGTTTTACACAAAACAACTCAAAAGCTATCAAACATGGTACTATTAACTATGCTAATTTTAACACACGACTCAATAATTATATTCCTCACCAGCAACAAAACAGACCTCCTATGTTTGTATGGGAAAACAGCGTACAAAAGTTCCAACGTTACAAGAAAGTCTTGTAGGAATTATAGTTCAGAGTTTCAGACGACTACTACAGGATTCAGTCTAGGAATTTCAAACTTAGCAGTTAGGATTGAACTGAAAAAATTAAACTTCGAGCCCCACCTCTGTGTGTGCGTGTGTGTGTTCAGTGTCCATTTATATTCACATGCTAACCAAGAATGTGTCCTTTAGTGACTTAAGTAATTCCTTAGGGCAGCAGATCTATTAATGGTTGGACATGTGAACCACTTAGTCTTGAAGTGCCTTCAATTTTTTTTCTTCTACCTCCAATAGGGTGGTGTACATGTGCTTTTCACTTACGACTCTTATGTATAAATTCTTCATTAGTTGAAGTCCTTTTCATCCTTCAAACATTATACTACATCAATACCCTAATGATTAAGGAAAGGATCATTCTAACTACTGCTGCTGAATTGTTACTTTGTTTTCATCCGGTTTAACAATCAAAAGGATAAAACAAAAACTACTGACAGCCAAATTTTTTCTTTTTAAACAAATGGCTAATAACCAAAAAGGAGTCGGTGATCAAATAAAAAAAGTTACAAGGAAGGAGCCCCTTCAGATCTTGACTAGCCAGTTAAGTCAATTGGTTTGTATGAAATACAAGTAGTACTAAAAGTTACTCTGCAGTAAAAGACATTGCCATATAAGAAGTTTTTGTTACCCGAGGCTCGGAACACAGACTCTTTTCCTTTGTAGGGCGTGGGGTTTTGGCGTATTAGGCCCTCCCCCACAACTACCTCTGTCATTTTTAATTTAGTAGTCTTGGATTCAAAAATTATTGATCCGATTAATTTGAATTTGCATCGAATAATCCCAGAGGGTTAAGGGTGTCCTGTCAAATAATTGTTAAATTTAGGGCTTAACTCCCTTTTTTTCTGCTTAGCCATCGAGTATTTGAAAATCGCTGATCCAATTAATCAAAATTTGAATGGAATAAGTGTGAGAGTTATGTATTGCTATTCTAGTCAATTATTTGTTGGTAATGCAAAGCCAAAGTCTTTTTGTGGTTCTTTTCCTTACTCATCTTTTTCTCCTCTATGAAGTGCAAATGTCCCACATAGGTGAAGAAAAGTCTTTCTTTCCTAGTTATATTGAATTGCGGGTTGTTGGGTTAGTAAATCGGCTAGAACATGAGATGGCCTCGCGCACATGAGAATTGGGCTCAATAGGCAAAAGTGATGAGTTCCCCCCCCCCCCCCTTTCTTCCTACGCGCGAGGTATACGTGAGGCACAAATTAAATCTGAATAATATTATTTTTTGATATTTTGGGAATTGATTATTCAGATTTGTAACCTATACTATGGTCATAATAATTAGCTGATTTATTTTCTTTTATCAAAAATTGTCCAAATACATCCTTACTAGAAACTGACCAAATATATCCTTACCGAAATATTACTTTTTGATATTTTGGCCTTATCCGAAATTGTCCAAATACATCCTTACCAGAAACTAACCAAATATATCCTTACCTTAATGTGTCCAGATTATTCAGATTTGTAACCTATACTATGGTCATAACCGTTAGCTGATTTATTTTCTTTTATCTGAAATTGTCCAAATACATCCTTACCAGAAACTAACCAAATATATCCTTACGTTAATGTGTCTAGATTATTCGTATTTGTAACCTATACTATAGTCATAACTTTATTTCCTTTTATCCGAAATTGTCCAAATACATCCTTAACAGAAACTAACCAAATATATCCTTACCTTAATGTGTCCAGATTATTCAGATTTGTAACCTATACTATGGTCATAACCGTTAGTTGATTTATTTTCTTTTATCTGAAATTGTCCAAATACATCCTTACCAGAAACTAACCAAATATATCCTTACGTTAATGTGTCCAGATTATTCAGATTTGTAACCTATACTATAGTCATAACTTTATTTCCTTTTATCCGAAATTGTCCAAATACATCATTAACAGAAACTAATCAAATATATCCTTACCTTAATGTGTCCAAATTCATCCCATGGAATTGATTATTCAGATTTGTAACCTATACATATACAATTATGTGAGCCATTATGGTCATAACCGTTAGCTGATTTATTTCCTTTTACCTGAACGGTCATTTTCTATACTTATATATTTAGAGGTCTACCTTTGGTGAGATACACAGTAAAAAATATATCTTCTTCCTTTGTTTTTTTTTTCTTTTCTGATTTAGCCGTCCAGTACTTGAAAATTACTTGTCCGATTAATCAAGATTTTTATTGATTAAGTCTACTAAGAGGTAAAGCCTTTTTTATCAAGAAGTTCTTCATTTCCAGGCTTAACTCGATCTTTTCTTTTTCTTATTTTCCCTTTTGATGTTTGCTACTTGAAGTTCACTAGCCCTCCTAACTAATCAAAATTCGCGTCGGATAAGTCCAGCGAAGTAGATAAGCATTCCCTAGACTTCTGATTAAGTATTACACAGTTAAAATCCCGAGACATTTGATTAAGGATTGCGGAATGAACTAACCAACCCCGACCTTAGTGGTCCCTCTGCCCTTTTTAACTCCAAAACCCATCTCCTCCTAATCTATATAAACAGAGCACACGCTTGGCCAACTATTTAGACTTAAAGGTTTCTTGAAAACTAAAGGAAGTCCGCTCCATTTAGACTCTGTCTGTGAGGTGGTTGGAGCTTCTTGAGAACTAAGCTGCATCAAATATCAATGGCCTTCTTCTTAGTTGTTCTCGCTTTCTTTTTTGGGCTGTGCATCTTTAGTACTGCTTTATTGAGATGGAACCAAGTCAAGTATAACAACAAAAACTTGCCCCCTGGTACTATGGGTTGGCCACTTTTTGGTGAGACTACTGAGTTTCTTAAGCTTGGCCCTAGCTTTATGAAAAACCAAAGAGCCAGGTATAATTCTACCCCCTTTAATGCCTAAAATTGTCGTCCTAAGAATCAAATTTGAAAAATTAAATTTCTAATGATTGTTATTACTTGTAGCAGATTTGGGAGTTTTTTCAAATCACATATACTTGGGTGTCCAACAATAGTGTCAATGGATCCAGAGTTAAATAGATATGTACTTGTGAACGAGGCAAAAGGACTGGTCCCAGGATACCCACAGTCGATGCTAGACATTTTAGGAAAATGCAATATTGCAGCTGTCAATGGTTCGGCTCACAAGTACATGAGGGGTGCATTGTTATCTCTAATTAGCCCTACCATGATCAGAGACCAGCTTTTGCCTAAAATTGATGAGTTCATGAGATCCCACTTGAGCAATTGGGATAACAAAGTCATTGATATTCAAGAAAAAACCAATAAGGTCAGTCTAAGAAACAAAATAGTACTCCATCAAAAGTCTCTGTTTTTCCTCTGCTTTTGATCTAAGTTTTGCTAAAATGTTTTCTATTTTTTTTTTTTATATTTTCCCTAGATGGCATTTCTGTCATCATTGAAGCAAATTGCTGGGATTGAATCTAGCTCTTTAGCTCAAGAATTCATGCCTGAATTCTTCAAGCTTGTACTAGGCACTCTTTCACTGCCCATCAACCTCCCCAACACGAACTATCGTCGCGGATTTCAGGTAAATTTCCTGAAACTATCAGTTGTAATTTAACATGTTATACGCTTTCAGAGAGTATCTAATAAGAAGATATATTTCAGGCAAGGAAAATTATTGTGAGCCTACTGAGGACACTCATAGAAGAGAGAAGAGCTTCAAAGCAAATTCAACATGATATGCTTGGTTACTTGATGAATGAAGAAGCAAATAGATACAAATTAACAGATGATGAGATGATTGATTTAATCATAACCCTCTTGTACTCTGGATATGAAACTGTTTCCACCACTTCTATGATGGCTGTCAAATATCTTCACGATCATCCAAAAGTTCTTGAAGAACTCAGAGTAAGTCCAAGATCATAGACTTAATTACTACTAGTTGCTTAACTACATTGCTGTTTTAATTATTCTTATTTGATAACCTTGATTTGTAATTCTACAGAAAGAACACATGGCAATTAGAGAAAAGAAAAAACCTGAGGATCCTATTGATTACAACGATTACAAGGCAATGCGGTTCACACGAGCTGTAAGTGTCTATGCTATTTTGCTTTTTTTTTTTTTTTTGTACGCTGATCGTACAATACAATTTTACGGAATCCTTAAATTTGGCAACCTTCTATAACACGTTAAATAAAATTTTATTACATTGTCAGTAGTGTGTATGAGATAAATCCTAAATTTAGATGGAACAGTTTGTCAACTCAAAGGTCAATATATTGAATCTATATATTTTTGCTGGTACAGGTGATTTTAGAGACCTCCAGGTTAGCAACAATAGTAAATGGGGTTCTGAGAAAAACCACTCAAGATATGGAAATAAATGGTAAGTATTCTTGGGCAAAATCTCATGCATATTAAGTTTGAGTTTTATACATCCTCATTGTTTTTTCCTACTATCATGTCATCCAAAAAATACTTTAAATTAAATAAAATAGCTAATTTATTATAAAAAGTAAAAGTGACCTGATCGTATAAAATTCTCTTATGGTATATGGTATATATGACAATAAATATATATAATTTAAAATCGTTACTTATTTGTATGTTTTGAGTGATTGTTGAAATTATGGGCATCAGATGCAGGGACAATATTCTTCTCATTTAGATTCATTAAAATCTTTAAAATAATGTTTGGATGTATACTATATGATCATCTTTTGTGTTATGGACCCTATAATACCACGATCCACATGGCACACCTACTATTCCAGCCTATACAGTTTCCTTCCTGACCCATGTGTCGTCTCTAAACTTTTTGTGAAAAAAAAGTAGTATAATCCCTAATATTATTTCCTATCATCAAAATAATTCCAAAATTTGTTACTTTAAGCCTTTTTTTCTTCTAAATAGATGCTTTAAAAGTCTGTCTCGAAAAGAAATATATGTATAGTTGGTCTAATTATTATTTTCTTTATGTTTATTTTTTTAGGATACATCATTCCTAAAGGATGGAGAATATACGTATACACAAGGGAGGTGAATTATGATCCAAGGATTTATCCTGATCCATATACATTCAATCCATGGAGATGGCTGGTTAGTATTGTGTTTTTCAAAAAGAAACTATATACGCTTAAATTTGATTTTTAAATCGGAGTTAACTAATAATTATGCTGCTAATTACAGGGTAGGAACCTGGAGAACCAAAATTCGTTCTTGATATTTGGAGGTGGTACTAGACAATGTCCTGGAAAGGAACTTGGTGTAGCAGAAATATCTACATTCCTTCATTACTTCGTTACAAAGTACAGGTAACTAATAATATACATAACACATATACATAAAAAAATATTTTCTTACGTATCGATATGTTACTAAATGTAGTTGTGCTATGGTTTATGCAGATGGGAAGAAGTAGGAGGAGATAAACTGATGAAGTTTCCAAGAGTTGAAGCACCAAATGGACTACGTATTAGAGTTTCAACTTACTAACTACTAGTTCATGAGTGTACAGAGAAAAGAAAAAAATTCAAAAAAAAGAAAAAAAAAAGAAAGAGATTGTAGGATGCAAGTTAAGTGTAACCAGGGATGTACAACTTACTGTTCCCGCTAACATAATGACGAATTAATCACATTTTTTTGCGGCGATTATCAATATAATATCATTTAAGAATGAATAAAACGATATCATTTAAGAACCAATGTTTAACAGTGACAGCCCATTAGTTATTTAAGAACCAATGTTTAACAGTGACAGCCCATTAGACTAATGGGTTATTTTTGTAAAGCTATCTACGTTGGGTTGGAGTGTGGATCAGCCCCATGGATTCGAAGCCCATTAACACATTAGTTCTCATTGTGTAATTTTTTATGTGGACCACGTGTTACGAGACTAATATCAGTTAATGAAATTGCAATCAAAGGTTCAATTTCCACGCACTTTTGCAACTTTATAAACTCTTGGTTTTGTACGCCTTAAACATTACATTTCTCTTTCTTAAATCTGAATCCAAAGTTCTAACTTTCTAATAGGTAGAATTCTTCTGTATGATCCGTATCTTAAAAAGGCAAAAGAGCCATGTTTAAAAACTCAATTCAGAATTTCGAATCAGTGGATGTACAAAAATTTATACCTATTGTTTTTCTTATCTCAATTTATGTGATATTTTTTTTTTTAATCTGTCACAAAAAGAATAATACATTCCTATATTTAAAAATTAACTTTAAACATTCTTTTTCATTTGCGGCGCGATACTTGACGCAACTTTCAAGGGCGGAGGCATGTGACGCCAAGCGGTATCACCCGACACCGCTTGGCCGGAAATATTTTTTATTTATATATACATAAATAATCTGGCGAACCAAAACATATACTGGTCAATAAAAGTTCTTTCGTCCGCGCGCTGATTTAGGCCTTTAGTTTTACTATCGAGTTTGAGTGTTCGAATCTGGTCAACCCTAATGATTTTCTTTAAAAAAAAAATTAGCATTGTTTAGAAAATTTACTGAAGTCAGGTCTTTGATCATTTGACGCCTACCCATCATTTGACGCCTACCCAAAAATAAAGTTTCTAAACCATATAAACCAACATCCATCAAATTCATATTGCTACCAAAAATAAACTGTTGTCTTTCATGAGCTTATGAGTGGTTGTTTTATGACGTGTATAAAAAAATTATTTAGTTATATTTTCAATGAGTGTATTATAGATACGTTTAAAAAAATAGAAGCTCATCGATGAGAGTTGTAATTTTATACTTGAATTGTGTTTTTCTAAACTATGATGTCATTATAGTGATTTATAAGTTATTGTCTTTGTTGGGCTTCTGAGTAGTTATTTGGTGACTGGTAAAAAAAAATATTTAGTAAAATTTGTAATGAGTTTATTACGGATACGTTTCAAAAAATAGAAGCTCATCGAGAAGAGTTGTAGTTTAACACCTTAATTGTATTTTTCTAAATTACATTGTCGTTATAGTGACTTATTCATTTGTTCATTTCATAAGTGGCTCAAGGGAGAGACTAGTGAAGCCCTCGCTTTAGGCCCAAAAATTTGATGCTTCAATTTTTTTAATTAAATGTCAATTTCATGATTTGAGTTTTGCTTAAACAATATTGTAGTTTGTTGAAATATAAAAAAGTAAACAATAAAAAGAAAAACTGTCTACTTTTATTGTAAAAATATTTTTGAATTTTGTATTAGATTTACTCATATCTTCATATTAGTAAATAAATTTTATACAACAATATCCTACAAATTGTATTGCTAACGCATGGTTAACATCTTATTAACTTGAATTAATACTTACTAATATAAATGATAGCAATAATATTATTAAGCGAAATTAAAGACTTTATGTTGTTAAGATATACACTATAAACAAAAGTATGAAAAAACGTACATGACTCTTATTAAAAGTACCTTTTTTTTTAATTAAAATTCTTTAAATATCGACACTGCTTGCAAAAAATTCTGCGTACGCCACTGGAAACTTTAAACATTCAATTTAACCTAATAATTTTTTATAATTACATAAGTATCTATTAATTACATCTTTTACACCATAAGTTTCAAATTTAAGGAAAAAATTATATTCACATCCAAAACGCATCACATAAATTAAGATGGACGAATATATATATATATATATATATATAAATCACAAGGGTAAAAATTAATACATAAATAAATTATATGTTGAGTGAGAGAAAATAGAACTTGAATTTATTATCATCAAACTGTCCAAATTTATCCAAGTAGTGTCAAAGAGAACTTCTTTGGAGCCCAAGAATCATGTCATTTGACGTGCTTGAATATCTGCGGGTCAAATTCCATTTATTGCAGATCACTTTGAGTGATGAACTCCAATACTCTGAGAAAATCTCTTTTCAAATACAAAGTACTCCGTCCGTTCATTTGATCATTCAAAGATTTTATAAATAAATTTCACTTTTATCATTAATGCGTATTACGTTATAACCCCTTTTTTACCCATGCGTATTAATTACTCATCTCAAATCTTTTTTCAATTCCATTAAAACTATACACCAATTAATATGAATAGCATGGTAAATTATGCACTTTATTTATTATTTCTTAAGAAACGTGCAAAGTCCATACTGAATAAATAAAAGTGAACGAAGGGAGTAATTTGTTTTACAAATAAAAATCTATTGCAACTTAACGCCGCCTTTGATGACACACTTTCACATTGTTGGGCCTGAAAATCTAGCATGTTGCAACTTAGCGGTGCCTCTGGTAACACACTTTGGCAGAGCTCGATTTTACATCCATTTTTTTTAAAATTATTACTTTAGATTTGGCTTTGTCTTCCATGAATATTCCTCTTTTTCATGACAACAAACCAACTTTTTAAATTCCCTTTTGGAAACAAACGCACAGTATCAAGAGGGACTTGCAAATTGGATCATACTTCAAATGAGTAAATACAAAGAAGAATCACACAAAGTTAAAGTTATCACAACAGCCGATAACTACAAATCAAATAATTAAATTGTGTAAAACTTCTAATTTATTTTTTTCAATAACACATACGGTCTAATTTCATGGCTCATTGTTTTGACATTGTTTGTTCGATCTTCTCAATAATCAAAGTCGTTTCATTTTTGAAAACCTTTATTTTTTCCGTGTTCGCAAACCTTTATTTTTTCTGAATTAACTTCTTGTGTCACTATCCTTTGGAACCCACAAACTGTTACTTCAAAACAGTCTCAAATTTGAGAATCCATCTTTTATCACTTAGCATGAATAATAGTTGTATGATTAAGCCTTTTAATAAACCAAGGACCATGATTATTTTTAGGTCAGTCATTTAACCGAAAATTTAAAATCTGAACTTTGTTCTCGTCGTTGTAGCAATGATTATTTTTTTTATGCGGCACCAAGTTTCTCTGCCAAGAATTCTTTTTCTGTTTGCGTTTTTCGCAGCAATTCTCACAAATTTAATAAAATGTTTTATAAGAAAAACACAAAACAAAACAACAATACACCAATCCTGACGCCCCAAGATCATTTGCAACAATAATTTTTGTTTCGGTGTTTCAGTCTCCATTGCAGACAAACGACCATATAGTTATGCCATTATGATATTTTTTAATTTGGCATGAATAGAAAATCGCTATAAACATGTCAAATAATATGTTATTCCTACATCACACAAAGTATAGGTCATCTACCCTAACATTCATATCAAATGAATATCATCAAAACACAAAGAGCAGAAATTCAAAAAGGAGTAGAAAAGTAGAACTCTATTTTGTAGTCAATTTATAATGCCATTGCAGGCTTCAAATCTTTGACATAAATCACGGAAGCAATGGGTTTCTAGATCATGTCTTTATTTTCTATTGCACATCTACTTCAAAAACTTTTTGAGTAAAAAAAAAAAAAAAAAAAAAAAACTATGGTGAATTTCCGTGCCTCTGTTTTTGTTACCACTTTTTTCATGATATAATTAAAGACCACAGAAGAGGAACATACCTCTTATTTTCTTCTCTAAAATTTTGTAAAATCATCAGAATTCCTTGCTTTAGACAATGGAAGTCATATAGAAAAGGATTGCATCATATTCCATCACAGCAAGTCGCAAAATCAAAGACGGATGTCGCATCGGCATTGAAATCGCGTATTACAGTAGCAAATGAAAAAGTACCTAGTCCAGCCGAGAAATCTAGGGTGGAAGAGGTGGAAAATGTGCAGCAACATGAAGTACAACAATGTAGCAAAGGTATTCCAACAAGTAGTGGGAGCAAAACCCCTCAGGAGAGTGGAAGGAAGTCATGGGCTGATGAGGTTGAAGAAGTTCTAATTCCGGAGAAGAGAAGCTCAATTTGGGACAATTTTGACATCACGAAAGTCACAAATGTTGGATTTAAACTCGAATATGTGGCTCCAGATCTGGAAGGTGAATCCCCAATTACTAAAATTGAAATTAATGATATTAGCTCCGAAATTGAGTATTAGAAATCAACTGTAGTGTGCTATGTACTGGGTGCTCATCCCCCATTTGAAGTGATTAAGGGTTTCATTCAGCGCGTATGGGCTAAACATGGTCTGAATAAAATTACTATGTTGAAAAATGGGGTTGTCTTGATCAAATTTGACTCGGAAGAAGGAAAAAATGAGGTTCTACAAGGGGGAATATATCATTTTGATAATAAGCCGTTCATTGTCAAGGCTTGGAACCCTGCAATGGAGTTCACTAGAGAAGAACTTTATACAGTGCCAATTTGGATAAAATTTCCTGGATTAGATTTTAAATATTGGAGCCCTAAGGGCCTGAGTAAGTTAGGCAGCTTAGTGGGCAAACCTCTTATGGTTGATAAGAATACAGAGAAGAAAATTGGACTTAATTTTGCACGACTGTTGGTGGAAGTAGGAATGGATGCTCTACTTCCGGATACTATCTTTTTCAGAAGTGAAAAAGGGCTCATCATTGAGCAACCAGTCACATACGTTTGGAATCCCACACTATGCAAACTCTGTCACAAATATGGACATTCTGAAATTATTGTCGAAAGAAGAAGGGGCCTCAAACTAAACTAACTGAGGTACAAAAAGGGCAGCCACCAGTTTTATCTCAGCAGGGGAATTCAGTTAATGTGCAGGGAGCTGGAAATATTCAGGTAGAAATAGGAGATCAAGAAGTTGGGCAAAAGGTACAAACAAATGTGGTAACACAAGGGGGAGGTAAGCAACCCCAAAAAGAAAATCCAGCAAAGTAGGTGTTAAATCAGACTCATGCTCATGTTCCAACACAAGACGGGACTAGTAAGACTCCAATCAGCACTACACTAACTATTGAGTGCTCATGTTCCAACACAAGACAAGACTAGTAAGACTCCAATCAACACTACACTAACTATTGAGAAGAATAGGTCTCCAGCTAAAACTCAGCAAGCAATTGTAAATACTGGTTACTCCATTTAGAAAACGGGAGGGCTCAAAACAAGGTGCAACACATAGTTGAAGGGAGGAATACTTTTCAAATACCGAACAAGGTTGGGGATGTTCAAACCACAACTACGAAGGGACGGAACGGGGGAGGCCAGAAATACCTCCTGTGTAATACAGAATTCTTTGTTGGAATGTTAGGGGGCTAATGCCCCTAATAAGCAAAAGGAGGTTAAAAACTTTGCACAAGTGAAGAAGTTGGTTTAATTGGTTTGCTGGAAACAAAAGTGAAAATAAATAGAGTCAATAGGTGACTAGTAGACTGTTCGGGACAGGAGTTATGTTACCAACCTGAAATCTCAATATAATGGAAGGATTCTAATATTTGAAGCCGGATTATTACCTGGTGCCTATTACCATCAATCGCCCCCAAGTGGGCGACCAGAAGCGTGCTACATACCATCTCAAGTAATTTTTGACATCTCTTTTATATACGCTTTCAACACTAAGTAGAAGAAAGGAGAATGTTATGGGAGAGCTAGAGGTACACAGTGAATATTAATACCTCGTTCTGGCCCTAGGAGATTTCAATTCGGGCTTAAGAAAGAAGATAGGCTAGGTAGGAATCCGTCACTTGGGATGTGTTTCTCGAATTTTAATTATGTTGGACATACGTGGATTACTTGAAACGATGCAACAAGGTCGAAGTATACATGAATGATAAAGGAGATACCTGAGAATCTACTCCAAAATTGGACTGACTTTTATTAATAATAGTGGTTTGTCTCTATGCCTCGCTTGTAGAGCTTGCTATTTTACTCCCAGTGATTGTGATCATTGTCCTATGAAATCACTGTAGAAGAGAACAAGCCTACATCATGAAATCTTTTCATATCGTAATGTTCGTCAATCATCCATTATTCGCTATAAGGGAAAGTTGGATTTGAGTAAATTACTGAAGTACGATGACATTTTTAAAATAAGAAAAGGAATTGAAGTAGCTAAACATGTCTCAAGGATAATGCACAATTTTCTGTGAATATTAAGTTTAAGCAATAAATGGAAGTTGCTTCTTTGCACATAGCACAAAGTGTGCCACAAACAGACCCTTTTAAACGTGACTTTGCAACTGACGAGAAAGAGAAGTACCTGAAATTCAAGCAACTCTCTCATACTGCCGAACTATTTAAACAACAGCAGAGAAGGGGCTACACGGATTAGACTTGGAGATGAAAATACGAGATACTTCCAATTCGTTATCAAACACAAGAAATCAAACGAGCCACCACACAATCGAAGAGAATACGGTATGTAAGTAAATATGAACGGGGTGACGCTATCGCTAGGTTATTTGTCCAATACTACGAAGAGATGCTTGGTAGAAAAGGGATGAAAGGGTCAAAGCTTTTCCAGGTGTTTTTAAGGAACGGCCAAGATTATCCTCCTTTCAACAACAAGTTGAAATCATGTGCCTTTTACTAAAAAGATGTCAAAAAAGCTATATTCTCGATTGACCGTAACAAAAGTCCAGGACCAGATGGCTTTGGAAGTGGGTTCTTCAAAGATGCATGGAAGATTGTAAGCCTTCGTCTACTCGATGTCATATGGAATTCTTCGTGGAATGGGAAACTTTTGAAACGTATTAATAGCACAACTATTGCCTTGATTCCTAAACCTGAGGCCTTCAACTTGCAAGTCAATAGGGTCATGCATCATCCCGTCGCAATGTTATATATAAAAGCATTTCAAAATTGATTTGCCTTAGACTTAAAAAAGCTTTGACACATCTCAGAGTTTTTTGCAGAATCAGGCTGCATTTGTGCACGGAAGATCGATGATTTATAACATCCTAATTTGTCATGATATTCTTAGGCACTACAATAGAAAAACTTCTCCTAGGTGTCTAATGAAATTTGATATAAGAAAAGCATGGACATTACGGTGAGTTGGGAATTTGGTGGAAAAGGCTCTCATAGATACGTACTGTGAAGTTCACACAATTAGTTATGTCACACCCTAATTTCCGATGTATGAGCCGGGCACCCGACCCTTATTTAGGGTCGAGCGAACCCACCGACTCTCGTGATACCCATAACCATACTCTGTCCGGTAAAACATGACATAAGTACACAATGGAAATTTTTCCGAAAACAAACATGCCTTTCTACCTTATCAAATCAAATAAAATCTCCGCAATCATAACAAATCTGTAACATAAAGCGTAATGATACATCCGCTTACATCAAGCATAAAACCGACATCTTTTAATACACACACGACACCGTTCGCAAAGTCTCTAACATAATTCCGTATATCATAACATAAAGACTATGATCGGGCAACACTCAGAGGAAACGGAGCTCGCCAATCCAACTCGGACATCTTCTACTCATCCGTATATACCGCGCGGTACGAAACGCAGCCCCCTCGAAGGAGCGGGGTCGCACGGAATATGTACCGAGCATGTAAAGCATAGCGTAAAACGAGGTCATAACCGAAGTAAGGAGTATAGAAAGTAAGCATAATAACCGCAATAATAAAAGCGGTCATGGTATCCGAAACACAAATCGTACATCAGAGGTACAGAAGACAAATATAATAATCAGAATGCCCAAAATACTTACTCCTGAAATACGAATCATGCATATCAATGTCATGTATCATATCCGGCCCATAATGGGACTGAGTGACATAAGCGAATAATCATCATATACATACCGTAACACATCACAACATCATAACCTATCATACGAGACGACATTAACCGACGTGGGATTCACCTAAACCAATGTGGGATTCGCCTAAACCAATGTGGGATTCGCCTAAGGGTGTACCTACACTCACCCCCACTTCGGGGACTCGCCGTGCCCGCCGAGGTTCGCCCCACCATTGGGTTTGTCCCACCATTGGGTTTGCCCCACCACCGGCCCTAATACCAACCGATCATACCCGTATCACATATATATAACATATAACGTGTCACATCATACTTCGGAATACACATCATACTTCAGAATACACATCATACTTCAGAATACAAATCATACTTTATAATGCACATCATACTTCAGAATACACATCATACTTCAGAATACACATCATACTTCGTATCACATCATACTTCAGAATACACATCATACTTCGTATCACATCATACTTCAGAATATAGCATAGTGCGCACGATAACATACCGGCCCGGGACTCGGCAAAAGATATAACAACAAAACGCACGAGCAGAGTCGTGAGTAACCATATGCAGTTTAAAACATTTTCAAGACTGATTAGGATAATCAAAATAAACCATCATTTACAAACCAAGATAATAGTCAAATCAAGTTTCCTCCGAACGTCACTCGGGAACAGATCAAATAGAAGTTTAGAAATCATAGTTACGTATCAAAATCATATGCATGAAAATCCTCATTTCAGACTTAACAGGTAAGTAAGTAACCATACTCGGGGGTCAGAATGGTAGCCACATTAAGTTCTTTCAAAAATAGGTCGTCGAACCAAACATAGAAAAGTCCCGGGGGCCCACGGACAGGCATCAACCCAATCCGAGCCCACCCATGAAAATTAAAGTCATTATACGTTATAGGATCATTTGCGAACATATCAAAGCAATCCGGTTCTGTCTATGAAAGTTACGGACATTTTTAGACATAGGAGCCTTTAGAAACAAAACCGTTTATACAACATTTTAGATCCAATCATATCAAAGACATATAAACCATAGCTTGACCATATAAGGATGAAAACACCAAGAAGCAAATATGAATCATAAACATGTGCGGAACTTTAGAATGGAGTTACCCCAAGGCACAAATCATATCATACCTTAATCCCGTCTAAGACATGCCAAAAGAAGGAAAGAGTAAGCTTTGCATACCTCATTCGCTTCCTAAGCTAATCCAACTCAAGTCTCGGCTTCTCAAAATATACAACAACGTCATTAGACACCAAACATTAGCCATAGGCACCTCGGAATCCAATTCCAAGCTCGCACTTTATTTACAGAAATTTGGGCAGCATTTCCCCTATAAACTCAGCATCCCCGAGAATTCAACTCGGCCAATATTATCAACAACAATACCAACAACCATTCCAACAACATCAATAATGAATTCAAAACGCATTCTAACATTAGTAACTCTTTTCTATATAATTCGACGATATTTCATTTTCATTCAAATCAACCGCATACGATCAAACCAACATCAATATTCACACGTTCAAGTACTAATCCAAACCATTTAAACAAGATTCAAGAATGCTTCCAATAATCCACACAACATTCAAACAATCCAAACAATACACCATGGAACCCGAAACCTTCCCAACTCAACATGAACAACAATAACATATTTCTTTCTTCCAAAACTCATAAACTACATCAACAATCCACACGTTTACAACATCATCTTCATAAATACAAGAAATTACATCTAATTCGCATTAGCTTTCAAAATAGCCCACACATGATTGTAACTTCAATTTGAACCATTAAACTTTCATTTGCATCATAGAATCCACAACACAACAATCCAAACATGCTAAATAAGATTAGTTCTTCACTCCTACACTACACCACATATACACAGCCTAGCTCCCAACAATTACAACTTCAACTTGAACCATTCAATACCTTCATTCTCATCACATAATCCATGACAACAATAACCAAAATACTAGGTAAAATCAATTCGCCATAACCTACCAAAAACAGCCCCTATACGGCCAACATCAACATGCATAATTTTCATGATTTTCATCCATTTCCACATACCACAACATGTACATACATCTATGAAAACATGTAAACAAGATTAAACCTCACCTTCTCCACTTGTCTTCACTACTCGGCTAGGATCGTGAATTGCAAGAACGGATGTTTTGCTTGCTCCAACAACCCCTCCACGTTGTAGAGGACCTTCCAATTAGTAGAAAAGCTAGAAGAAAATAATTTTTTGATCACTATTCATGGTCTTCAATTTTTTCTTCACCATGGCCGAAAGTCTTCATGCTTTTTTTTTCTCCAAGCTTCTTGAATTCTCTTAAGGTGAGGATGAAGAATATGACTTAATTAGTCATCTTTTGCTACTTATATAAATCACACAAGTGTACCATGGCCCACACCCACACATGGCCACATATGGTCATTTTCATGAAATATTAAGTTTCCAAAATTTCACTTTTAACCCCAAATTTTTCTTAATATTTCCATCCAACAAAATTCATAAGCATCTTGTGCATTACACAAAATCAAAAAAAATAGCTTTGCCCATAATTCGTCGCAACCAACTTAACATATTCCAACGTACAAAGTACGGGATATAACAAGTTATGACTTGTGTTACTTCTCCAATGTATTCTGTCAAGGTGAATGGTGTAAGCCATGGGTATTTTGCTGGTAGATGAGGCCTAAGACAAGGAGACCCAATGTCACCCCTCCTATTTGTCTTAGTAATGGAGTATTTATCAAGAACTCTCAAATGTATGTGTGAATTGCCTGATTTCAAGTTCCATCCCATGTGTAAACAACAGAAACTTACTCATTAAATTTTCGCTGATGATTTGATGATTTTCTGCAAAGGAGATGAAGCATCTGTCTCAAGGGTTATGGAAGCACTGGGACATTTTAGCAGTGTCACTGAACTAAATGCAAATATGGACAAATCTAACCTCTTTATTGCAGGTGTGGATGATGCTACTAAGGAGAGGTTATTGCTTAGAACTGGTTTTGCAATTGGTACTTTGCCAATTAGATATCTAGGCCTCCCTCTGTCTTCTAAGAAATGGAACAAGATGGATTGTCATCAGCTTGTAGTAAGAATCACTAGTAGGATGAGGACTGGGTATGCTACTAAACTATCCTATGCAGGTAGATTGCAAATACTTACTACTGTACTGTTTTCTATACACAATTTTTTGGGGTCTGTCTTCATTCTCCCTCAAAGTGTTGTGAAGGAAGTGGATAAAATATGTAGGGAGTATCTCTGGGGTAAAACTGAGGATAAGCAGAAGATTTTTCTTGTAGCATGGGATAAGGTATGTTGTCCAAAGAAGGTTGATGGCTTGAATGTGAAGGGTTGTAAGAACTGGAACATCACATTGGAGTTAGGAAATTACTATGGCAAATCGTTCGGTGCGGCAGACTCTTTATGGGTGAAGTGGGTGCATGGTATTTATATAAAGACGGATGAAGACATTTGGGGTCACAAAGCACCAACTGACAGCAGCTGGTATTGGAGGAAACTGAATGGGATAAAGGAAAGTATGATCAATTGGTACACTCGGGGCAGATACAGGCTCACCCATGGTGGTAAATACTCTATTACTAGAAGCTACAACCAGATAATTGGACACCATAGGAGATGGAGTATCTCAGCATTAGTATGGCCTGCTGTTGCTCAACCGAAACACAGATTCATCTTATGGTTAGCGGTGCAGAGAAGGCTCTTGACTAAGGAGCGACTAGCTAGAATAAACATACCAGTGAATGATAGCACATGCTGTTTATGTGATAGTCGGCTGCCAGAAACTACAAAACATATATTTGCTGAGTGCAACTGGTTTAAACAAGTGAATTCAGATGTGTTGAAGTGGGCTAATGTGCAGATAGCAACTGGGGAAGTTAAACATGTATTGAAGAGGATCAAGGCAAAGCACTGGAATCCTTTCAAAAAAGAGATTGTGGCTGCTATTTGGAGTGTTGTCATATACCAGACTTGGAAGGCTAGGAATTGGAAACTTTTTAAACATATCACTGTACAAATAGACATAGTAGTATCGCAGATTAAAAAGGAAATTGTAGAGAGGCTAACCCTTATTCCAACTAGTAGGAGAGCCCATAGGTGTCAAAGATACATACAAGCACTATGTACATAGATTCTGATGTTTTTGTTTGAGGCCTTTCTCTCCTGTGCACTCTTCCTAGAAGGTGGTACTGGGAGTTGGGTGCTCTTTAGTTTGTATTTGTTTTGTTTGTTATGGTATTTTTGACAGTTTACCAAAAAAAAAAAAAAAAGATGGAAAAACTTAAGGAATTGTGTTAACGTAGGAAAGTAACGACCCAATGAATTTAGAAGAGTATGAAGGGTTGCTTGTGGTTAATGATTGCGAATGATTGCTTTTACGTGTAAATTTTTTATTTTTACTTCTTTTAAGTAGAATATGTAGCTTATTTAGAAGGGTATTTATGTAATTTAACTTTTTAATTTAGGGGTTCATGCTTTTAATATATATATATATATATATATATAACTATATATATATAACTAGTTAGCTGGTATAATGCGATATATATGCATTGGGGCCATTTTCCCAATAACGGCGGGGACGGGACGGGCATTGCACTGCAATCCTTTTGACAAAGTCTGTAACCATAATAACTCCCTTTTCCCACACCTCACACTTGTCACCACACTTTACTTTCATTTTCAATGTATAAAAGCTCTTCACCCTTTGCCTTAATTTCTCACTAAACTAAATAAATTGTTCCCATTGCTAAGCACACCAAAAAACAAAAAAAAGAACTTTACTTCAAGTCTGTCAAACATGGCTACTGTCCCTCTGAAAGATGAGTTAGACATAGTGATACCAACAATTAGAAACTTGGATTTTCTTGAGATGTGGAGGCCATTTTTTCAGCCATATCATCTTATTATTGTACAAGATGGTGACCCTTCAAAGACCATTAAGGTCCCTGATGGCTTTGATTATGAGCTCCACAATCGTAATGACATTAACAAAATTTTGGGACCAAGGGCTTCGTGCATTTCATTTAAGGACTCTGCCTGTCGTTGCTTTGGTTACATGGTCTCCAAGAAGAAATATATTTACACCATTGATGATGATTGCTTTGTGAGAGATCTCACTTCCCTTTTTCTTTGCATTTTTATTCTCTCTTCTTAATTATATATTATTCCCCTTGTTTATATGCTAAATAATATTAAGCGTTCAATAGTACTAATGCACGCATGTACAATCAAACCTCTCAATAACGACATAATTAGTGATCTCTGGAAATTTTTTACTACTATAGTGAAATGTTGTTATAGAGAACATATAATTATAACATAGCATGAAAAATCAATTCCAAAAAAACTCGACCATTATAGTGAAATGTTATTATAAAGGATAGTTGTTAATTGCCAAAAACATTTTCCACGGGACAATGACGACTTCCCTCACTTTTGAACGGAAGTTATTTTTGTCACAATTATATCAACTATTAGCATTATGTTAGCATTTAGATAGTATTATAAATATTTAATACTCAAATATTTAATCAGGACTCTATCTAGTTTGCTAATATTATTACCAATCTCTAATAATATTCTTTCTCTATAAAATATTTTTCACTCTCCAATCAACTCCGGTAAATGATTTCCATCATACCAAATATACTCACTCAGAACATCACATTTGATTAATGGCTAACACACACAGTATTTTGACTTGTTTTCTTATTTTTGCAAAAATGCATAGGTTGCAAAGGACCCAAGTGGGAAAGACATCAATGCATTGGAACAGCACATAAAGAACCTTCTTTGCCCAGCAACTCCCTATTTCTTCAACACTCTGTATGATCCCTTCAGAGATGGTGCTGATTTTGTGCGTGGATACCCTTTCAGCCTACGTGAGGGTGTGCCAACTGCAGTCTCTCATGGCCTCTGGCTCAACATCCCTGATTATGATGCACCTACTCAACTTGTCAAGCCCCTCGAGAGGAATACTAGGTCACTTTATATTACTTTTTTTTTTTAAATGAATTTTCATTTATATATACTGACAATATAAATGATTTTACAATACTATCCATTATCAAATCATGATTAATATTGTTAGTTAGCTTCTAAATAACTTAGAAGAAGTGGTGGATGGAGCTTTTATGCTATTCGACATGGAGCACAGGTATATCGGTGCAACCTCATAAAAAATCAAGAGATATTAGAGTTTGAAATTTGAACCCACAATTTCCAAATAACGAGTTCAATAAGGAGGGCTAAAAGTTGCCAAAAAAATAAGTCCAGGTTACTTAGTTCAAGTGTGTGACTGGCAATTTCACTATAGTTCAGGTGTTTTTCTATGCCTTATTTCAAGATTAAACTCATCAAGTTTAAATTTTGGATCCACCTCAGCTGGAAATTGTGGAGAAAAAGTATTCACGCTATCACCGTACTAAGGTTTTACATTTTTGTTTGATTTCTTTTGGCAAGTGACGAGCGTTAATGTTCAGTCTTTAACGTGGTTGGTTTGATAGGTATGTTGATATGGTGTTGACAATCCCAAAGGGAACCCTCTTCCCAATGTGTGGTATGAATTTGGCATTTGACCGTGACCTTATTGGTCCTGCTATGTACTTTGGACTCATGGGAGATGGTCAGCCTATTGGACGCTACGACGATATGTGGGCTGGTTGGTGCTGCAAGGTTCGTCACTTGTTATATCTTTTAAGTGATCGAATTGTGTGGATCGTCTTATATGTCAGTGCATAGAACTTAAAACACTTAACGAATTGGCAGGTTATATGTGATCACCTGGGATTGGGAATCAAGACTGGATTACCCTACATCTACCACAGCAAGGCTAGCAATCCATTTGTCAACTTGAAGAAAGAGTACAATGGGATATTCTGGCAAGAAGAGATCATTCCATTTTTCCAGCAGTTGAACCTGTCCAAAGAGTCTACTACTGTCCAGAAATGCTATGTGGAAATGGCCAAGCAGGTCAATGAAAAACTTGGAAAAATAGATCCTTATTTTGTGAAGCTTGCAGATGCAATGGTCACTTGGATTGAAGCTTGGGATGAGCTCAATCCTGCTTCTAAAGACTCTGCGAAAGCTCCCACTGCTGCAACCAAATAAATTATTTCATAGTTATTTGTGACTTTTTAGTCTACTTCCAGTACTTTATAGCTTTGGGTTTTATATAATTCTGTCATCTGTTTTCCTTTACATTTTTTTTTTTTTCAACTTGGAGTTGTAGGGGTAGTCTAAATTTGGAGTATCCGCGGAAGAAAAACTCCTTTAAATTCTTACAAACTGTAATAAGCCATAAGGTCTTCACTTTGATGCGAAGATCAGACGAAAATTTTAATTTACTTCTCTTTCCCACAAAACCTGTTAGAAGAAGACTACTATTTTCCACAATCTTGCTTTTGAGTATCTGATTGACAAATGAATAATCTAGCAATATTTAAAAAAAAGTCCCTTTCTGCATGTTTAGAATTTACTAATCATAAATCAATATTCCGTAAAATAAAGTAATTAAGAAATCTTAAGAATCACGAACTCTGAAGTCTGAATACACAAACAGATACTTCCAGGAACACGAGAGATTTCAATCATACATCCATTGCAAACTTCCCAGCCTTTGTTTCTTTAGATACAACTTTTAGCATTGTTTTTTCAACATTACAGAATGTTTACCTTAATCGTCAAAAATTAACAAAAGACTTGCCACGTTAACAGCTGAAACCGGTGCAATTTTTTGTCGACATAGAAGAGTAAATAGGCAAAAGACATGTTACACAGTAGTTTTCTCATAAATGAAAACGAAAAAACAAAATTTGATACAGCAACTTGAACTAAAATATTGAAACAAAAGTAAAAAGGACAAACAAAAAAAATATAAATAACCCTACCTCCTTTAAAAATTAAAAAGAACTGACAGATAAACAAGATAACATCCTCCCCATTACCGATAGGCGTTTTTCACGATTATCAGAAAGAGGATGGATCTCACTCTGCAAGAAAATGCAGCAGAAGAAACAGAGAGATTATGATGAGAGATTAAAACTGCAGACAGTTGGCCAAGATAATAGTTATGAATCAACAGATTCTTCGGTCTTCTTACGCTTGGCTGCAGGTTCCTCCTCAACATCCTCATGGTTGCTGCCATCGCCATTCTCATGGTTGTTAATTGCATTCAATGCTTTAGGACCCAAAAGAGACACGTGCTTGCTGGTGATCGTTCGGCCTGCCCTTAGTTTTGGACCCCAATGCCTTTCCGGATTAGGGAGGAAACGAGCAACCTTCTTGGCCTGTGCCTTGCTAAGGGATGCAACAGCCCGAGAAAAATTAGCCTGAAATAAATATAATGTCAAGATTAATATTCCCGATATAAGACTAGAAAAGACATGAGTATTAACGATCTTATTTTGATTTAAAATAAAAAGTGAGTTATCGTATGAGTAAACACATGTAAAGAACTTATATGTGTACAGAAAGCTAAATATTCCATGATTGTCATATGAGGGTGTTACCAGAGCATAGTGTTGTAAATTTAGTTTTTTTTTTTTTTTTTTTTGAAAAAAAGAAGCCTTTTTTTTTTATATTTCAAAAAAAAGTAGTGATAGGACTTACAAACTCAACAATATAGAGATTGCAGCTTTATAACCAGTGCAAAAGATTGACTTGCAGAAGCGGAACAGAGTTCAATTCACCTTTGGTGACATCTTGTAGTAAAATAAAATGATTCCCCGACACTGGAAGTCAAGGGGACAATAATCACAGGGTACAGGAAATTAAAATAGAGGACCAGAATTTCACATTTCATCATTAAACATTGGCTGGCAAAGATTAGAGGCTGAGAACATCCATGTTTTGTCCTTATTTGATACTCCTTTATCGGGCTAAATTCAATATATTTTGGACCAAAAAGTACCCTTCTATGCCATGTGATAATGATGCCTTAAAATTAAGTCACTTCCAGAAGGTTAAAGCTCACCTGCAGAACAGGTTCCTTAGCAAGAATCACACTTCCAGCCTGGTCAGATGGTTGAGCTTTCACGGGATGATTTTTGACCTGCAAATAGAACGTTATCAACTCAGATGGTAGATGGGGAACGATGCGTTATTGTCAACATTTGAAACAAGCAAAGGCATGTTATAAAACTTACCCAGCAACGCATGATATCCCAAATGACATCCATAGGGGCATCTGTTTTCAACCCCAAAGGATTCACATGAGTCCCTGATATGCGATATCCTGCGTTGATCACCGCAGAGCGAAATATTACTGCTGAGGGAGAAGTGCATTTCAGTGTTGCACAGAGATTGTGCAAACTCAGAAACAGAGGAATATCAGGTAACTCCTGCAAAAGCACACTCCTTTATCAGCCTGTAGAGAACGTCCACTGAAAATAACTGATTGAACTGTTCCTCATCAATATGATGTGCACTGAATAAGTAATGTCACCAAATAACTAGTGAAGGATGATAGTTTCTCCCCCCCCCCCCCCCCCCCCAAAAAAAAAAAAAAAGATTATGCTGCAGAGCTGATTGAAGAACTGATATTCCTAACTGGATTTATATTTACGTAAAACACATTCAGAACCCCATTACAAAATGAAGCTTTACATTTATGGCAATTAGCGCAGGTAAAGTCCTATCTACCAATTTGCAATGTCAAATTATGTATAGCTACCTTTTCCACTAGTATGCAATTTTTCTCCACCAATTGAAATAATTGTTATAGCAAAATGAAAAGAAAAGACATAGCAATACTAAGGATTTTTACACCAACTCACTCTCCTGATTATTTGCTCCTTCTCCCCGGAGACACTCCCCATAAGAACTTTAAAAAAAGGTTTATGTGCCTTACATTGGAAGTGAGTTAAATACTAAATTGGCAACAAGTGAAACAAGATGTAATTGCCAGTTTAATTTGACAAAGATATTAAGTAGTTTTCATTTCTTTAGATTACCTAACATAGAAGGAAAGAGCCGTATGGACAGAATTGAGATGATCATAATATAAATTTTATGGCAAACCACACCTCTGATACAGTTGTCAACACAGCAGAGATTCGCTCATACGCAGGATACCGTTCCTTCATTGACTTCACATCTGCAAGTATGGCAGCTACCCACTCTTGATCATGGATTGGGGCAGACCATATGGGTCCACCCATGTTGAATTTCTTACCACAATCACTACAATCTTGAGCAACGGCAGGGCCAAATCCAGGGAGGTATCTGACACTGTTATTCTAAATAAGCAGAAAAGTTAAATATATTAATGGCCATATTTGAAAATATGTATTGAAACAGTATCTACTAAGGATTTAAAAGTACCCAGCACAACCAGTTTGTACGATTAAGATATTCAAAGATTGTGAATGGAGAAATACCTTTGAGACAGTTCTCCCAACTGTCTGAAGATGAAACGAGTCACAGCCAATGCATTGATAGACATATGAGAGCTTCAAAGGAGTATTTTTCATATCACTTGCAGAACTGCACGCAATTATAAAAGAGCTCACATCTACAGAGAGAAGATTGTAAACCTATGAAAAATTGGCTAAATTGTAGAAAAGATAAACACTTACGTGTATATACGAACAAAAACGCGAACATAGAAATCCATCTGAACAGATAATACCGGAACTATATATCTTTTATATCGATTTGCATGGCTCTGAAATAAAATAACAAACAAATAAAAAATTAAGAGCTAAGAAATATTAAAGAAGCACCCGTTATTTAGGATATAGGATTAATAAAAAGAAGATAATGATACTTCTAATTTCTATATTAAATTATAAGTAATGGATTTTTCTAGTCTGTTGGTGGAACTTCAATATGCTAAGAGCAGCTGCTAGAACAATGCAAAAAAAGAATGTAAAGAACAAAATCGCATGAATATAGCCAGAAACCATTACTCACTCCTTAAAAGAAGTAGAAACAAAATCTTCACAAATGAAGTACCTCAATAGACGCAAGAAGGATCCGCAAAGCCATTTCATGGCAATATTTTCCTCTCAAAGGATAGGAGCCGTATCTAATCGCAGATGGAGATCATGTAATCAGGATATAATGACTAATAAATTTATGTAACGCCAGAAGCAGAGGGATTATTTTCTTTACTTGGAATAGCAAACTTCTCCATTTCCTCCACATAACACTGCCATATCAGTTGCGGTACACATTAACATCCCTCCATCAGCAACAGATTGAACTGCTGAGTCCAAGAACACAGAAGGTGCTCCATAAGGATCAAGATCAACCTGAAACAACACTAACCAAAAATGTATGAATGATAGCTCATAGACATAGTAGATATTAACAATAATATTAAACATACAATTTACTAGGATAAGGAATTTAACATGTAAAAAAAATATCCAGCACATGGTTGCCTTATTAATTCAGCATCAAAGAACAGCTTTCACTTATTACAGGCAGAATAAGATAGACCTGTGCAGAAGAATATAAATATGATAATTTATTGTATATTCATACCACATCAAATTCGTTTGGGTGGGTAAGCATATAAACCCTCGCATCAGCAAGGTGAGACTCCACCTTCGAGCATGCCACTGAACCATTAAATTTTATGTTTCTCCTGCAAGCTTCCACAGAGGCTGCACCACAAGGAATATCTAGTCAAATGCTGGATCGGACATTAGAAATAATATATGTATCGAGTTATTATACAGATATTTTGAAACAAGACAAGTAAATCCGTTGTTTAAAGCTACTTAATATTCTCAGCAATATGTCCCAGGTTTTTTTTCCCATAATTATCACGACTAATCGACTATAAGGAATCCAATTTATGTTTCTAGTCCATTCCATCAGACATTGTTACTTTGTTTGCAACTCATCTCTTAACCCAAGAGATGCATTCCTTTTTCTTTTTCTTTTACTATGGTTGGCAGTGAGGTTTAGAGTGGTAACAGCACCAGATATTTTATACAGCACCACCTAAACTGAGATAGGATTACCTTTATCATTGTCAAGGGCCACGACCTGGCTAATTCCTTCTACTTCACGAGCATACCTTAAAGCCCTCAATCCAGAAGCTGAGAGAGCCTGTTAAGTGACATTGAAAGAAAAACTGTTAGTCAACCACAGTAAATACCTCATTTCTGATAAACCAATAATAATAATCAACAAAAATAGCAATAAACCTCGAGAACTCGTGGAGGCTTTAGTTCTTCTCGGCCTTTTCCCCGTAGAATTTTAGTCTGTTCCTCTGGAATGCTACATGATTCACCATTGGATGTTTCTCCCAAGGCTTCAGATCCATCATTGGATTCACCATTATGCTGCACTGAATCACCTGGCTTTTCCGCTTTAGCATCAGATAACTTATTTGCAGCCTTGGTTCTTCGTCTAGCCAACATTGCTTCATGCTCCTGCTTTCGTTGTGATATGAAGGTCCTCAAAACAGCTATAGACATATCTCTGTTATTCACCTGGTGCAGATAGTTTTGGATGAGCTATGTTACCACATAGAGTAAAGAATAAAGGGATGTAATGTGACAGCTATCAATAAACCACAAAGTGCCACACAAGAAAAAATTGTTCAGTGTGGCATACCAGAGACCGTCAACAACAACAACAATAACAACAGCATACCCAGTTAAATCCCAAAACGTGGGGTCTGGGTGCCAAAGACCATCAAGGATTAGATATTTGTGTACAAGTTGCAATAGTCATATTGAAAGGACTAAATTACCCCGTCCTAAATATTTACTGGGTCAAAATTCCTGCATGAGGAAGTTACCAAGAATCGAGCTGTCACTAAGTTAAAAAGAAAGGAAAAGTACACAACCCCTTTTATCCTAAAAGATGGTACTAATTACATTCTGAGCCTATGTTACATGGAGATGTAGAGTGTAGACATGTGCAAAGATCCTTTCCAATACACTAAAAATTTACTAAAATTAAACGTACCCATGTTGGACACTTACTCACACCATGGTAGATACATACTTGATACCACCAATAAACAAGTAAATGTAACATAGTTCCCAACTACCTCCTTTTCACCAAGAAGAAAGTTAACCGGAAACAAAAAATAAGAAAAAGAGGTTGGCTTTATGCAATTATTTTTGTCAAATGCAACATAGAGTTGAGCAAAGGATCAACTGCTTTGCTAATTCCTCATGAATTGATGAATTAGGAAGATTTTGAATCAAACTCTGTCTCTTAATCCATCCTTGGCCGTAATATTATCTCAAGGTTTGTAGCGATAACCAGTAAATCATTAACTAAAATATGTTGATAATTAACTATTTCATGGGTTGCGTGAATAATTGAAGCCACGCACAGCCGAAGAAGGATGTTTTTTGATAAGGAATGTTTGTAAAAAGATGTTATCCAAAAGCCATTCAAGTAATTGTAGTAAAACTTCTCTTGTTTACCTCTTGGCATTTCTGGCATACAAACGTATTGAGTCATTTTCGTCTGTAAAACCATAATGAAAATGAAATCTTTGTTTTAGCACTCATCTTGGCCATTGAGTCTGCGTTTCCCGTGAGAGACAGTCAAGTGCCTAAGAAGGTCCATTCTAGACAAATACGATATTGAGATTTTCCCGGAATGTGATTGGTATCTACTATCGCTTCTGGTCTTAGGCTCTTTTATTTGTTAGTCCTGGTAAATATTGTTTTTCAATTTCATGCTCCATATAATTGTTGTATGTATAAATAGATATTTTGATTAGTTTTATACTCCCTCCATTTCAATTTATGTGAACCTATTTGACTGGGCACAGAGTTTAAGAAAGAAGAGAAGACTTTTAAACCTGTGGTGTTAAATGAGTCATATATATTTTGTGGGTATAAATCATTGCATAAAGGTAAATTGTTTCCAAATATAGAAAGGGGTCATTCTTTTTTGCACAGACTAATAAGGAAATAGGTTCACATAAATTGAAACGGAGGGAGTAATAAATATAGTTACATACGATTTTTTTAATTTGTTCCTTCATCTACAGATTTTTCATCAAAGATTGCACTTTAATTGTGCTTTCTGTTTAAAATCCTAGCAGAACTCTTGACCTTGATGCTTTTCTACACTTTTCACTTACGGCAATGTTGTTCTGTCTCTCTCTCTCTCACATTACAAGAGAGGTGACTCAAGAAGCACCTACATTCTAGACATTGTAAATTCTAGAAATCATAAAACTTATCGATGTAGAAATGGCTAATTCTGTAATAAGACAATGATATAGATGGATGCTAAGGCAACTATGTGACACATTCTACAGATTAGCTATTCCACCAGCAAAGCTTACATTAGAGGGGCAATGACAAATTAGCAAGTCACTGGACTTTGTGAAAATTTCCCTAAATTTCTAAATCCAAATTTAATAATTAAAACATGTCTTATTGCAATATAAAATCAGAGAAGCATTGCTAATGAAGCACTCTTTTATCTCTTTTGATAACTTTGGTGCTGGTGAAGCACTTTCTTTAAATATAACCGTATAATACCAAGAAAGAACACAAAGCTTAAACCTTGAACAATATTTGGCAGTATAAGTCAAGTGAATTAACCAAATATAAATCTTTGAAACACCCTTTTCTTGAAAATTAACACAGATAGTGAATACATCAAGAATAAAAAAAAAGAAGACCTGGGTTTTGTTGTAAAAGACTTCATTTTTAGCATGCATAAGAATCTCAGCATCTCCTTCTTTGATGATGGTGTAGTCATTAATATCAAAGGAATTGCCGTTTTGCTTCTCTTCATCGCCCATTATCGACAGTTTCTTCAATACAAAGAGAGAAGCAGTTGTTTAAGCAGTTGAAGCAAGGGGAAATACTAATATTCAGGCAAAAACCCTAGTGGCCCTGAATCTGGGGATAGTGGGAACTTGCATTTTTTTTAATATTTTTCCTTTTTAGCGTTTTAAGGTTTTGGGAATTCTACTAAAATTTGCATAGGGGATTAATTCCTAATTATTATTATTATATATAAATTTCATTCTTCTCTTTCAAATTAATTGGTTCCTCCGGTTCAAAAAGAGTGTCTAGTTAGCCATTTACAAATTTCTTAAGAAAATATTAGTAACTCCTAGGCAAAAATAGGTAATTTGACTAAATTATCCCTAATTAATAAGTATTGGATTTGGTCACTTAACACTTAATTAGAGCAAATATGGAAAGTTAAGGTTAATTCTTGCTTAATTTGTTAAGTGAATACTCTTTTTTTGAATCAAAAAATAAAGGCTAAGTGGACACTCTTTTTGAACCGGAGGACGGAGTATCACGATTATCTTTTTAGACTACCTCAAGATGTTGTCCATTTAAAATCAACACAAATATATTTATATTACTAAAATTGATGCTATTTCTGAATTGGTCAGATCAAATAAATTGATTTAGTATGTTTACTAGTGACGATAGCCTGGGCAAAATCCGGGCCCGGCATGAACAAAATTATATTATTCTGTAGTATACACTATTTGAAACTTTAAATTAATCATTTTTTGCCTACCTAAGAAAAATTTAAAGAAAAGTGAAGATGTTAAAAATGGTTCATGTACTATGATGAATATTTACTGACCCTAAGCATAATTTGAAAATAGTTAAAAGTAATAAAATAACTTAATCATGTCATTTCTCGGCTACCGTTGGTACAATTATAAATAATAAAATATATAGATATTAATTATTAATAAGCAATCTCTTGCTTTCTCTCTCTAGGAATGCTTTCTCTCTCAGCGCAAGTTAGCAGGCTTGCTTAACCTGCGCCAACCATGGGTAAGAGAGCTCGTATTCCGACAGAGAAGGCAGCAATGGCTCAGGAAAATGCTAAGAAAGGTGGTGGAGGGAAGAAGAAGAAAGATAGTCAAGTTCCAGTTCAAAAGGAAGCTTGTATTGTAGCTGAGGTGGTGAGTGAACAAAATGGTAGTAATGGATTAGAAATGACGCAGTTGGAAGAACTCCAGATCGTAGAACATTTGGAGGAGAGTCCGATGCCGACTGAAACTATAATTGAGACAACAATTCCACTATCCATGGGAAATTCGGAGGTACGCACCCGCGTAGCAGTAAATATGGGGAATAGCGAATCCAAAACGGAATCTAGCCGAAGACTGTCCTGGGCAGATGAAGTGGAGGCTGAATTAGAAACGAGGCCATCAGTATGGGACAACTTCTCTATCACAAAGATCTCTAACGCTGGTTTTAAGCTGGATTATGTTGCTCCAGAACTTCATGAAGAGGTACCTGTTTGTGAAATTGATTTAGAGAATATTAGTTCAGAAATTCTCTATTGGAAAAATGTGATAGTATGTTATGTGCTGGGGGCTCACCCCCCATTTTCTGTATTGAATGGTTTTGTACAAAGGCAGTGGGCCAAGCATGGTATTAATAAGGTGTCGATGCTGAAAAATGAAATTGTCCTGGTTAGGTTTGAAAGTGAGATAGGGAAGAATGAGGTACTACAAGGGGGAATCTATCACTTTGATAACAAATCGTTCATCGTCAAAGCGTGGAATCCAGATATGGAATTTATAATAGAAGAGTTGTATACTGTGCCTATTTGGGTGAAACTACCTGGATTGGACTTTAAATACTGGGGTCCTAAACGGCTTAGTAAAATTGGAAGTCTGATAGGAAAGCCATTGATGGTTGATCGAAACACTGAAAAGAAGATAGGTTTAAATTGTGTCAAATTATTGATAGAGGTGGATATAGACACACCTCTTCCTGAGAAGGTTTTCTTTAGGTCTAAGAGGGGGTACTTGTTAGAACAAAAAGTCAGTATGACTGGAAACCAACACTTTGCAAATTTTGTAGTAAATATGGCCATAATGAAGAGGCGTGTAAGAAGAAGAACCCTGCACCCACAACAAATACAGTCACAGAAGTAGAGAGTAAAGAGGAGGGAGGTCAGGGAACTAAAGTAACAGTTGGTGGTAATGAAAAGGTCCCAAGCAAAACACCTACAGCAAAAACAGGAGGAGGGGATCAAGGGGTCCAAAAGGGTGCTAATAATAAGAAAGGTGTTCCAGAGGTTCAAAAAATGGGTGCCAATAAAAGAGTGGCAACTACTAGGACTCAATCTGTAGTACATGGTGTCCCTACTGTGGGGAAGTATGTCACCCCACGGGTGAGGGAACAGGTTGGACTTGGGTGGGTTACTCCTATAAATCCTGTACACAAGCAGCAAGGCAGAGGGACTGAATAACAGAATCAACAAGAGCCTCTAGATAAACCAGGAACAAGTGGTAAAAGGCAAGCTCAGCAAGGTACAAAAGTGGGAGGTAAGTCTAACCCTCCTACTGATAATGGATAGCATGTTATGTTGGAATATGAGAGGTCTTAATGGCCCTGATAAGCAAAGGGAAGTAAAACTCATTTACAATAGAGAGTTAGTTGGAATAGTAGGATTGGTGGAGACTAAGGTGAAAGTAAGTAAAATTGATCAAGTAGCTAGCAAGTTATTCCAAGGCTGGCAATATTTAACAAATCTTGCATATCATTATAATGGTAGAATCTATTTGACATGGAGGCTTGATCTTTATCAGATATAGTATGTGAATGGTAATGCTCAAGCCATCACTTGTCAAGGGCTTAATAAAAGTCTAGACAAGACTTTTTATATGACAGTTGTGTATGGATACAATGCTAGGGAAGAAAGAAGGGAGCTCTGGAGTTATCTGGAGGATGTGAAGCAGGGTTGTAATGGGCCTTGGATACTAATGGGGGATTTTAACACAGTGCTAAACATGAATGATAGATTTGGGGGAAATCCAATTTCTGTTCCTGAAGTAGTGGATTTCAAAAATTGTGTAGATACTTTTAAACTAGTGGAACTACATGCTAAGGGGTGTAGGTACACCTCTAATGACAAACAAGGGGAAAATAGGATGTTTTCAAAAATTGATTGGGTGTTAGTGAACAATGACTGGTTGACTCAAATGCCTAGCTATATTGGAAATTTTCTATTGGAAGGAATTAGTGACCACTGCCCTGTTAAAATAGAAGTATTGACTGCTAAACTAAGCAGGAACAAGGCGTTTAAGTATTGTAATACATGGGCCACTCATCCCAGCTTTCTAGACAGGGTTAGGGAAGTTTGGAATAAGCAAGTAAGAGAGTGTACCATGTTTCAAGTAGTGAAGAAATTGAAAATGTTTAAAGGGAAACTGAAAGATCTAAACAAGCAACATTTCAGAGATATTCTAACAATAGCAGAAGAGGGCAGATCATTACTAAGCTCAGTGTGCAACAAGCTCTTCAGAGGAACCCTGGTGACCAGACTCTCCAGAAGAAGGAGAAGGAAAAAATCCAACAGTTCAGAAGGTCTTCTTACATAGCTGAATTATTTTTGCAACAGAGGAGTAAAGTCACATGGATCAAATTAGGAGATGATAACACTAGATATTTCTACTCAGTGATAAAGTACAAGAGGCTACAACAAGTTGTTACTCAGCTGAAGGACAATAGAGATGTGATGTAGCATGATCCAGAGAAGATAGCTCAAATTTTTGTGGAGTATTATCAGGGGCTTTTGGGACAAAAAGACAGAGGTAGGACAAAAATGTTTCATAGTTTTATCAACAATGGTAAGAAACTCTCCGTAGAGAAGCAAATGGACCTGATGAAGCCATATAGTAATAAGGATGTGAAGCAAGCTATGTTTAGTATCAATGGAAACAAGAGCCCAGGCCCTGATGGGTATAATAGTGATTTTTACAAGAAAGCCTGGTCAGTGTTGGGAGATGATGTGACTAAGGCAATTCTGGAGTTTTTAAGAAATGGATAGTTGCTAAATTAGATAAATTCAACCATGATAGCCTTGATCCCTAAAGTGGAGAATCCCCAACTAGCTAGTCAATTTAGGCCAATCTCCTGTTGTAATGTACTGTACAAGTGCATTTCTAAAATCATATGTGTTAGACTGAGAAAAGCTTTGACTATGTTGGTTGCTGAAAATCAAGCTGCATTTGTAGAAGGGAGGTCCTTAGTGCATAATTTGCTTATATGTCATGACTTGTTGAGGCATTACAACAGGAAGACAACACCTAGGTGCCTTATGAAGATTGATTTAAGGAAAGCATATGATATGGTGAGATGGGAATTTGTAGAAGAAGTATTGTTCGGTTATGGATTTCCAGTGCCTTTTATTCAATTGGTTATGTGTTGTGTCACAATAACAAAGTTCTTTGTGAAAGTGAATGGAGAAAGATATAGGTATTTTGAAGGGAAGAGGGGGTTGAAGCAAGGAGATCCAATATCTCCTTTGCTATTTGTGCTAGTTATGGAATATCTCACCAGAGCTTTAAATAAAATGAGTGAACTACATGATTTCAAGTTCCACCCTATGTGTAAGGGCCTTAAACTGACACACTTGATTTTTGCAGATGATTTAATGATCTTCTGTAAGGGGGAAATTCAGTCTATAAAGAGAGTCATGGAAGTTTTGAGTCATTTCAGCAATGTTACTGGATTACAGGCAAATATGGATAAGACTAACATCTTCTTGGCAGAAATAAAGGATGATCAGAAGGTAGAGATTCTGGAATATCTTTGGGTTCTCAGTAGGGGTTCTCCCTATAAGATATCTGGGTTTACCATTGTCTTCAAAGAAATGGAATAAAATGGACTGTCACCAGTTTGTAGAGAAGATAATAGGAAGAATTACTTCTGCATTTACTGAGCATTTATCTTATGCAGGGAGATTACAGATCATAAATGTTGTTTTGTTTTTTATATATAACTTTTGGGGTTCTGTGTTCATTCTCCCTCAAAGTGTTATAAAAGGGGTAGATAAGAGGTGTAGAGAGTATTTATAGGGAAGCAATGAAGAGCATAGAAAGGTTGCCCTGGTGGCATGGGATCAGGTTTGTGTTCCTAAGAAATATGGAGGATTGAATATTAAGTGTTGCAGTAAGTGGAATGTAGCAGCAGTTGGTAAATTACTATGGCGAAGTAAGAAGGATTCACTTTGGGTAAGATGGGTGCATGGCATTTATATGAAGAATGAAGTGAACATATGGGGAGCACCATCCACCAGTAGATTGTCGCTGGTATTGGAAGAAATTAAACTCTTTCAAGGCTGCAATGGGTCAATGGTATCAAGGGGACAGGTATCTACTTACCCAAACTAGAAAGTATTTTGTGACTAGCAGTTATAATGCTTTGCTAGTGGATCTGGTGAGAATGCAAGAAGCTGAGTTGGTATGGACTAAAGCAATGATACCCAAGTATAGATTTATTTTGTGGTTGGTAAGGCAGGAGAGGTTGTTAACAAAGGAAAGGCTTCAGAGGATACATATACTAGTAGCAGACTTGACTTGTTGTCTATGTGATGCAGGAGATGTGGAAAACCAACTTCACTTGTTTGTCAATTGCAACTGTGCTACAGAAATAAGGACAAGATTGAGGATATGGTCAGGGCTTCCTCTTTTACAACTCGGAGTAAAACAATATATACAGTGGATACAAAGGAGACACTGGGGCAAAAAGAAGAAGGAAATATCCAGTGCCCTTTGGGGTGCTATGATTTACCATATTTGGCAATCTAGAAATTGGAAAGTGTTCCAGCATAAAGATGTGGACATTAGTTGTGTTATAATACAGATACAGAAGGAGATAAGAAGCGGGATGGAAATTGTACAAAGTTCAAGGAAAGCACAGAAATGTAGGGATTTAATTCATAGAATCTGTAATTAGTTTGCTATTTGCTGTTTGGCTGTTTTTGTGAGGCCTAGATGACTGGAGTTAAACCAGGCCTAGGTGCTCTTTCTGTGTATAAGGTTTTTTTGTTATCAATGTTAATTTCACAGTTATTTCCAAAAAAAAAAAAAATTAATGAATGAGTTTAAGACCAAACGATGAATAATTTGTGTGACAAATAATTAAATTCACATTAAGTTATAAAAGTACTACAGTTTCTCATTGGGTCAAGTTATTTAATTTTTATTTTGAATTTCAAACTTCAAATTGCATAATTTCTCTTATGAAGATTAATAAAATAAATTTTAAATTTATAATGAAATTCTTGTTAAAATCTCCTTATGGCAATTGTGCCATATACAATGGGATAGATATAGTGCAAAATAATTATTTTGTCCTTAATTTATAATTTCACTATCACAATTTTAATTAAAAACTTAATGCATCAGTTTTTTTAAACTTTAAAACTAATCTAAGTTTCTTCAGTAGAATATTATATATTAGAATTTGTTATAGTGTATGATAAAACAAATGTTTCACTAAACACGGAAAAAGCAAAATGAATTGTCAGGCAAAAATTAAAAATGCATAGAAAAGAAAATAGGACCTACAGGTAATACGGAAAATATCATTGAGAGTGAGGGCTTTTCGGTCAATTCACGTTGGCCGGAAACTCCTCTATTCTCCTCTATTGATAGTAGTAAAATACGTAGAATACATGTTGTAGATTGAGTGCACGGATAAAAGTCAAAGTATTATAAATAAAAATTAGTTGTACAAAAAAAAAATGAACATTTTAAACAAACATTTTAACTTGTGGTCGGTTTAGCATTGAAAGTGTTGATTACAGAAAAAATAAGACAAATATTTCAAGTTGTAATCGTTTTTGAACTAAAGTGACAGTTAAAATGGGACGTATAATTAACTAGAATAGCTGCCCATATTAGCAATAAACTTAAAATAACCCTATTCCTTCCTTATTCTTCATACCAGCCAAATTCAAAATACCGTATAAACTTAGGGGTCGTTTGGTTGCTAGTCGAAATAGTCCCGGGATTATAATCCCGGGACTAATTTATCCCATATAGTGGGATTATTTTATACCATCTAAAAGATGGTATAAAATAATCCAAAGATATAAGTGGGTTAAGAAGGTATAAGGTGGGCTATTAAAATGTTAATTTTTATACCACGTTTGGTACAAGGTATAAATTTATTCGAAATTATTTTATACCTTATACCAAACGCCGTGGTATAAAAATGTGTGCAAGATAACCCACCTTATACCTTGAACCAAACGACCACTTAATAGCCATATTTTCTATGTTCACCAAAAAGATACCATAGTAGCCGTTATTCTTAAATCATCTTGTCTATCTTCACCTCTCCACGACTTCTTCTCCAGAAAAAATGGCAACTTATGGCAGCATCGTTCATCACTTCTTTTTTCTATCTCTTGTTTATATCTCCATCTCTATCTTTCCCTACTCCTCATTTTCTTAAAAAGTTCGATTTTAATACAATTTTCCTAAATTCTCATGAAAAAAACTAATTATTTTCTTTCTAAAATCTGGTATGGTTGAAGATGCTTGTAAAATTGAATAGTGAAGAGTTGAAGGTAGTGGCTATGGTGGACTGGATTAGGAGGAAGGTCGTATTATCTATGTATGTGTATTGCCTGAGTATAATGAGTATAAAATGATCGGATGAATTTACCAATAAAACCTCTGATGATCTGGCCAATGTATATTTATGTAATCATTGTACAATATATGTATAATCGGCGTATATGTATCGCCTTAGTAGTATAATGAGCATATAATGACCGGATGAATTTACCGAAGACAGCTCCGATGATCTCGTCGGTGTACATCTAATATATATTCATTGAATAATATATGTATTATCGGTGTATAAATTTATTATACACATATTATCCTATGATTATATATTAAGTATATACTCGGTGTATAATTGGGTGAAGAAAGTGCGTTTGGTGTCATAAAAAACGCTTATTCATGTTAAGAGTTAAATCTATATTTTGCAGTTTTTCGCCCAATTCTTTTGAATTTTAGGTAGAAATTGTTTTTGGATGGATAGATTTCATGCTTAAATAGGATAATTTGGTTATGAATGTTGAGTTATGGGGCCAATAATTGGTTTTGAGTTGCCTCTTCATATCTGTCAGTTTGTTGGTGTTTATTTAATGTGTTCTTGCTCATCTATGTGTATATATATTAAGAGCCCGTTTGAATTGGCTTATAAGTTGCTTATAAGTTGTTTTCAGCTTTTTTAGTGTTTACTACCAAATTTTGCCCATTTTGTGCTTAAAATAAGCCCAAAAAATTGAGCCTGTTTGGCTTAGCTTATCTAAAACAGCTTATAAGTTGAAAACAACTTATAAGCCACAAATTTTTTTTTTTTTTTTTTTGGCGTATAAACTATTTTAAAATTTTTATAAAGCTCGTTTTTTTTTGCCCATCCAAACAGGGCTCTAAGTTAGAATATGTATGGCTACTTTGAGTAAATGGTATTTTACGGCTATGGTGGTGGGAAAAGAAAGAAGAGGAGGGGCCAAATATGTTTTTTTCCCTAAATATTAATTGTTCTATCTATATTTAATATAGCAATTATTGAGTTATTAGTTTGTTTATCTTTATTTTTCTAGATGTCTTCTAAAATATGAGGTATCTAATAACAAGCAACATAACAATGGCATTGTTTGAAGCTTCAAATATTTTCTTGGTTACAATCTACCCTCAATCTTTCAAAAGATTATGTTATCTTTTAGTTTAATTTTTAGCATCCTAGAAGTCTGAAATAATGACAAGCTATCATTTCAGTAAAATTTGGTTCTTTCCTAATCTATTCATTTTAGTGGTACATAAGGAAAAAACACATATTATCACAAGATGGTATTGAATAACAAAAAATACATTTATATTACTTATAAAATTTACGAGAAAACTTAGGAAGATCATGTTAAAGGGTGTTTAATTACTTAAACAATACTTGAAACTCAAAAAATTGATGGAAGAAGAAGACAAGCAGGAAGGTCAAAAAAGGACTGAAGAAGACCCGTAATTAATAGGTCTATCATGCGGACATATTACAAAATTGATAAAAATCTATCTATACCCAATATTTATACGAAATCAATAAATTCAATATATATATCTTCTATACACGTTTATCAATTAACCGTGGTTAAATAATAATATATATCCTCATTAATTTTTATCAACTAAGATTGAGGTGATTATTTGGTGTAAGTACATACTCCCTCCGTCCCATATTAGTTGTCCAGTTTCGCTTTTCAAGAGTCAAGTTGACTAATCTCCGGGGCTAAATTGAATTAGATCAATTCAATATTTAAAATTATAATTTAGATATTCAAAAACTATACGCGAAGTACTACAAGTTGCAATTCTTCTCATATTAATATGGTGAAAAAATATATCCCAAAATTTTGATCAAAATTTATATAGTTTGACTTTTAAAAAAAGAAAGTGGACAACTAATTTGAGACGGAGAGAGTATAATGAAACAACATATCTTACCTTGACAATGTTGTTCTCTCTCTCTCTTCATTCAGGTATTATTTCATAGAGTTGAATTGAAATAGCATGTCAAAGATTTCAGCTAGGAAAAAAAAAAATCACCTAGGGATGTTAAATAGGTGGGTTGTGATAAATATAAGTGGATTAAAAAGAAAAATTGAATCAATAAATTAATTTTATAATAATACACTCAAAATTTGCTTGGGTCAAAAGGGAAGGGTCGATTTGGCTAACACTGTTTCCTGATTTAGCATGTCTAAGTCCAAATCTTTTTTATATGCTTGTTTGTTCTAATAAAGTCTGCTTAACTGCAAAATCAAACTAACAAAATTTTGTTTCTTTTATTTATTATGATACATCTACCCAACCAAACTGCAAAATCATTTTTCTAAACTTCGATACTTTTTATGGGTTAATTTAGGTTATTTAGACAACTACCTATATTAAGTCAAAACATTGTAAATACTTCAACTACCATAGCAAAGAAATTTTTCGTTACATTACTTTTCATGGTTTATCATAAAATTGCAGAGTTCGAACTTCAAAAAAGTGACATGAAATTTGATCTGCTTGAATTGAACTTGCCGTTTGAACTTTAGAATGTCCTAAATTTGAAAAACCAGGTCTTTAATTTGCTGCTCCTTTTAGATTATGACTATATTTTAAAATACATCTGCAAATACTAAATTTTTTATCGGTGTACCTTAACCCCGCGATTTATCGTCAATTGGAGAGGCATATCTGGCGAACCTGCAAGGTATCTTTTTCGCGCGGATTGTCCATCTTATGGACCGGTCTTTAATTTTTGCCGCTCAAATCGCTGGTCATTAATTTTTGTCCCTACTTCTCATTTAATGAAAATTCATGGACCAAAGTATCCTTATTCGTTGGTCTGCAAAATCAGAGATTCTGAGTTCAAACCCTAGCAGAGTTAAAAAAAATAAAAAATCGCAAGGCAAGGTTTCTATGAAATTATGCCTATTTGGGCAAAGTTACATTGAAAGTATGCCTTGTCCGGCGTAGTTCTGTAGAAATTAAGTTATTCAGCATAAGTTTATAGAAACAATGCCCACTCGGGCAAAGGCATAGTTATCCTACAGAACTATGCCGGACAAGGCATAGTTTCTATGAAACCTTCCCTTACGAAATTGGGAGATAGATCCGAATATCTTTTTTTTTTTCGATGTCAGAGATATTTTCGGCCACTTTTTTATTACTTAAAGTGCCGAAGGACAAAAATTAAAAATCAACGATTTGAGGGACAAAAATTAAAGACCACCCCAAGATAGGGACAATCGTGCGAATTGTCCGCAAGGTTTAAAAGAACTCATGATTTTGGGTTGAAGAAATTGCACGATTGGCCGTCAAATGGGCTAGTCATTAATTTTTATCCTTCAAATGGGCCGGTCTGTTTTGCCCTTCAAAATCGAATTTATACCTAGCGAATCATAAGTTCTTTAAGGACACGGACATAATTTGTGGGCTATTTTAATACGAAAATACAAACTTATGCACTGCGAAAAAAGTTGTTTGTCTTGAGGGACCAAAATAAAAACCAGGAAAAAATAGACAAAGTGCCAATAGCAGTGAGCAAGTCCATGATGTGAACTTTGGGCTCGACGGATAGGACTTGGATCAAGGTCCGGTTAATCAAAGCCCATGTAAGGGAAGGCCTTGATTTTCGAGGTGTACTGAATTGATTTTTTTTGGATACAAAACACTTTTGCATATTTGAATATGTTTTTTTCAAAGTTGAAAAAAGAGGTATATCCACAATTTTTTTAAAAACATTTTGAACGTATTAAATTTGAAAAAATATACACATGTCATTTTATTATTTAATATTCCATCCGTCCCAAATTAGCTATCATGTTTCACTTTCCGAGAGTCAAACTATGTAAACTTTGACCAATGTTTTAAAATGTAGATTTTTTGATTAAATTGATATGAGAAAAATTGCAACTAGTAGTACTTTTCGTATAATAATAAATTTTAATTGCAATATACTGAGGTGATCTAATCAATTTAGCTTTAAAAATTAGTCAAATTAATTTCGATAAGTGAATTATGACAATTAATTTAGGACGGAGACAGTACTCCAATTGGGTTGACCGTTCTGCTTCCTTTGGCGACTTGGCACAAGCAAATTATTGGTTTTGAGGATAGTACTCTGGAACACTTAGGCCTAGCGAGTGTAATACGCTAAAACAAGCTCTATATATTCCCATATCAATCATGTTGAATAGCTAAAGAGAAAACGAAAAGATAAAGGAAAGAAATAGGTCATTATAGCTGTAATACCACTAAAACCAACTCTATTTATAAGATTTAAGTTGCATAAATTGATAATGTAGTGAGCATTTTATACTGTCAATGTGATTTAGACGGTTATAGATTGCTCATTAGGATTTATTTTAGGTTATACCGATCAATACTAGTATTAAATAAAGTTACTTTCATTTACTCTTTAACGACCTGATGATGATGTAAACAATTATTTACCCCGTTGATACTTGATACATAGAAGCTAAACTCGTTTATACATTAGCTTTGAACACTTCGCAACAGGTCAAGATTCATTTACCCTTTTGACATTGCGAAGCAACGAACGGAATATGATATTCTGGTATTAGCTAGAGTCGTCTTCTTAGTTGCCATGCACTGATAAAAGGGATACCCTTATTAACCAACCATACACGTATAATAAATTAATGTTTAATAGTAAGTTATTATTTGGACCACAAAGAAGCTGAATCAAAAGAAATAAAGAAAAAGAAGAGGACCTTTGGAAGAAAATATTGTTTTCGTACCCTTTTCGTGATGGCAAAATGTGCACCATACCCAATTTCAGTTCCCCTGTGGCTTTCCAAACAGGCTCTAGAAGAAGGCTGAAATACGGGCGGCTTAGAACTTAAAAGAAAATGTAAATAAAATAGAAAAATATTGTAATTTATTAAAGCTTAAACAAGTAATTACAAACAAATAGCCTAAGTCCTTAACATTGAGCCACGGCTAATAAGCTCTCCTTTGGTCATACATTTTGGGAGCATATTTTCAAACACAACAAAATTGTTAACTGCTTAGGGTGGTCTAAACTGCAAAATTATTGCTTTAGACAATTATATAAGCCAGTATAAAAAGTGCATTTTTGGCAGTTTAAGAAGCATTAAGTGTCACCTAACAATAACTGCGGTTAATGTGCATTTTATGGCGGTTTTGGCATCAGTTTACGGTGGTTTACCTGAAACCGCTGTAATAGTATTAATGGCGGCAGGTATTGTGGCGGTGTTGAAAACCGCCATTTTAACTGTTTACAGCGGTTACAAATCGTCCCGCTTTTTTTGTAGTGAAAATGTTTAATCAAATTTTTATTTGGCCATAAAATTTTGACAGATTTTGAAAACAAATCTTCAAATCCCATATTATGACTCAAAGCTGCTTTTGGGCCAAGATCTATGTTTTGACCTTTTCAATTTTTTAAAAATTATCCAAACATTTGTATTTTATTAAAAAAAAGAAGCCCATCTATTTATGACCAAACTAATCCTCATCTACCATGTTTCCCTCATTAATCAAGAACACTTCAAAACGTAAGATTATATGAAGGCTTGAGGCTATATCCTAAGCAATCATTATTGTTTTAATCCCAAAAATTATGTCACTGCTTGTAATGTCCAATAACTGATTATTGAGTCTCCATATCCAAAGACGTCTCACATTTGCACAAATTGAAATGTAGACAACAATATGATCCAACAACCAAATTACACAAATTGAGATGCATTCAACAAGAAAATTATAAAAATAGTAAAATAAGAGTACTAAAACCAAATTCAACAACAAAATTAAGACGCATAGGAATTATTTGGGATTAGAAAGTATGTTTGGTTGGTATGGTTGGGCATTCATGATAGTTTTTAGAAATTATGAGTATAAATCATGTTTCCTTTTTTTTTTTTAAAAAAAGTGAAATATGTTTTGAAAAACTATGGCCAAATACATTTTCAAAATTTGAAAAAATTCACCAAAATCAAGTTTTTCATTTTTTTTTTTTTTGGGAATCTATGGGCGAAAGCTAGCTAAATACATTACTAACAAAAAGCCTAAGGGGTCGTTTGGTTGGGAAACAATTATCCCAGGATAAGTAATCCTGAGATTAGTTATCCAGGGATTAGTTATTCCACCCTCACAGGGATAAAATAATACTACAATCCCGGGATTAGTTATACCGTGATTTTATCCCAACCAAACGTGGGATAAACTCATTTCAAATTTAATTCCAAAATTATTTATTCCCTATCTCTCGTACCAAACGAGCCCTAAGTCTTTTAACTCAGCAGCTAGTAAGTGATAACCTTTGAACAGGTTCATGTATGATTTAAATTGGACCACGGAAATCTAGGCCGTTGGTTGACCTCTTCCTCCAATATATTAGAGAATACCTAAACATGGATTAATTTCGCTTATATCACTATAACTTTAATTACGTACCTAAAAAATTCAAGTCACAAAATATATTTTTGTCATATCAACTGATTTAATCTGCTTAACATAAAAAATATTATCATTGCTTTAAAATAATTGAATTATGTGTTGTAAAAATAATTATTCAGAAAGTATACAAATGACCTAAAGGTTAAATTTCTGCACTTATACGCACATTTGATGCCTTTCAACTTATTTAATCTGCTTAACAATACAGTCATAATAAATATTATCATCGCTTTAAAATAAGTGAATTATGTGTTGTAAAAATGATTATTCCGAAAGTATACAAATGATCGAAAGGTAAAAATTCTGCACTTATACGCACATTTGATGCCTTTCAAATAGTTTGATTGTGAAGGGAATACTGAGAAAAAGATAGGAGAGACGATCACCACCAACTTCTCAACTTCGTTATCGCACTATCGATCAAGTTTTTCTGTTAAACTCAAACTGATATTATCAACAATAGCTGGATCGTAATCTTTTACAAAAGCTTTGGTCTTTAATTAGTGGCATAATACACATCATTACCTATATATGGCATTATGTACTTAAAATAATGAGTTTAACCATTAAACAATGCCTTTGATATACTAAAAATGCTACTTCGTAGCAGCTTAGGCTGAGGCGTGTCCCTCCGGGGAGTCTTTGGGGCATCTTATTTACTTATCAAAACACAAATGAGCTATTCATTTTAATATTCTACCAAAGCACACGTGTAACGAACGTATTAAAAGGACTTATAATATCACTCAAAAAGGCTTGCATGGTATATAAAGGTTTTAAAAGGAAATACAACAACAACATTATTCAGTATGGTCCCACATGATGGGGTATGGGAAGGGTGGAAATAGAGAGGACGTTGCTTTCAATAAACCCTCGGCTAAAGTTTTAAAAGAAAAATCTAACAATATATACTCAAAATGTACGTCAAATTAGTATATGTATTAAAATCCCTAATGCACTCGAAGTGCAATATTTGGAATTAACAATATTAACCATTTAACTTTTATACATTGTACAACGAAAAAGAATTTCAAAAAGATAAATACAAGTAGAAGTAAGATGAAATTAGTAATCTGGAAATAAGGAAAACTATTTGCTATTCAACGGAACTGTGAAAAGGAGAGGTGAAGAGTGAAGACCAACAAACGTTTCGGCATTCATTATATCACTATCAAGTCAAGCTTTTCTCCTCTTAAAATCCAAACTGATATCTTCAACAATCTCTGGATCGTAATCTTTTACAAAAGCTTAGGTATTTAAATTAGTGGCATAATACACATCATTACCTATATATGGCATTAATTACTTAAAATAATTAGTTAAGCCAATTAACCAATGCCCTAAAATACTAGAAATGCTACTTGACTTCGAAGGCTGACCACGTGTCTATCCTATGACTCATTAGCCCGTCCCTTTTCACTTATTCTAATGCGCCATTAACCCAAATTGGAATCCCAGAAGCTCCGATCTCCTCTGCTTAAAATATTAAGCCTTGTTACTTAATTATGTTTAAAGCGTACGGCTGAGGCTTACGCACATCAACATTTGTTACATAAACATTGGTCAATAAGCCATTTTCAAGGGGACATGCCAACAACCAAGCACTAAGTTCAAAATTTTCACGGCTTACTCCGAGGTCATTATTCTCTGATTAAAGAGTTCAATTTTCATACGCCGAAGTGAAGATTTTTTTTTTTTATGCTATGAGTGGCGGATTCAAGATTTTCACTCAGGAGTTCGAAAAAAACAAAAGCTAAATATAAAAAATAACGTTGTCGATGGGAATCGAACACGCTAGAGATAATTTTGAACACCCTGGACCACTTGAGTTAACTTTTTGCATTTATTCACGTTGTTCAAAAGTTAATATATGTACATAAATACAGAAAATCTATCCTATATATACACTGTAATTTTTTGCCGAGGGTGTTCAAATCCGCCCTTGCTGTCGGGTTATGAAAATTTGTAAGCATTTGTTATAAGCTGGAAAACAAAACATGCATGTTAGCACCTCTTACAACAAACACATTGATCGTGTGAATTTTTCTTACAGTGTTAGTGCATATAAGTTAAGTATCCTGATTAAACGTATGATTAAGCATGCGTTTAAATTCTGTTACGGAATTGCTAGTGCTAATCTAATATCTATCAAGAATATTTGTCCTTAATTATATTACCTTTGTTGGTACGGTTCTAATAAGATTTCCAAGGCACACTTGTTTCTCACTAATAGGTTCAGAATTAAGCGAGGCGCAACATGAGATAACACATGGCAGATATTATGAGGTGGAAGGAATGATTTCATCATAAAGAAGCAGAAACTGAGTTACTTTAACGCTAGTGAGATCAGATTAATGCATTAAAAAGACGTTAAATTGACAGGGTGATGGGGGTATATATATGGTAGCTAGCCTGTGACTAATTCTGTCATACAAACAGGAGACAGCATATTACTACTTAATTAATCAAGAAGATTTAGTGAAAGTTACTCAGCAAGTTTATTCAATAAACAATGGTTGGAATGATGGGTTGGGGAGCTAATTCTGATCAATTACAAGAATGGAGGAAGGGGCCTTGGACTCCTGAAGAGGATAAACTTCTATCTGAGTATGTTAACTTGCATGGTGAGGGAAGATGGAGTTCTGTAGCTCGCTGTGCAGGTATGAATTATAAATTGCAACGCATCTCAAGAAATTAACTATACTTCTTTATCTTTTGAGACGTTATTTCCAGGCAAAATTCTGTTTGATCTCTCGCTTTCTCTTTCTTTACGAATTTAACACGAGCTTATAAGGCAGAGACAGACTTATAGTGATGCCAGGAGCAAGTTCGATTGAACTCATTATTTTCACATGGAGCACCATAGATATGTAGTCTGTATGTTAAATCCCTCGAGAAGTAGAATAATATCAAGTTCTGAATCCATATTAATTTTGAAAGAGCTCAAAGCCTTGAATCTATTAAGTATATACAAATATTCAATCTGCCTCTGAGCTTGGATGTGATTTTAAGTTTTTTTTCCCTGTATTCATTTTGAAGTTGGGTATTGTTCATGCAGGACTGAAGAGGACTGGGAAGAGTTGCAGGCTAAGGTGGGTGAACTACTTGAGGCCTGGACTTAAAAGAGGTCACATAACACCTCAGGAGGAAGGCATTATTATTGAATTGCATGCCTTGTGGGGCAACAAGTAAATTCTTAATTCTCACTCAATTTCTAGGCTATTTAATTCTTCTTTAAATTGGCCTTTGTCGTCTCCTTTGCTAATTAATTACTTGCAATGTTAATGTGCAGATGGTCAACTATAGCCCGTTACTTGCCTGGAAGGACAGACAACGAAATAAAAAATTACTGGAGGACACATTTCAAGAAGAAAGAAAAAGCTTCTGCAAAGCAGGACAAAAGAAAAACTCTAAGGCAGAAAAATCAACTGCAACAAAATGGCACTACTAAATTCTCACCTCAAGCAGAAGAAGTGATCATAAAGAGCGATGAAAATGATAACGAAGTAGCATTCAGTTATCGTCAGAATATAATGGATCAGGATCCGGTTGTGGACTTGCCACCAGTGACGACTTCTTCAGACATATCATATGCATGGACGGACACTTTTCCGATGGACGGGTTATGGGGAGGATTATGGAACCTAGATGATCATTCGCAGGCAAGTGACAAGTGCAAGGTGTCAATCCAGAATCAACCTGCTACTGCTAATTGTTCCTACGCAACTGATTATGCAGTTAACTTTTATAATGGAGGTTTTATTTTCTGAGGAAATAGAGGCGTTGATCCTGATTATAAGACTAATAGTCAGACTGTGTGTATGGTCTATGTCTTTAATTTTGAAGAAGAAGAAAAAAGGATTTGGTTACCTTACAATAAGTTATTATGGTTCTGCACGATGATTTGTACTTAGTTAACATGATTAATTTGATGAATATCCAAAATACAGATGGATAGTTTCATAATTAGGATCATCATTCAAGTCTGAAATACTGATGTTGAATATAAAGACAAAAGATGATATATAGACGCAAGAATTTTCAGCAATAATTTTATCTGAAATTCACACTTATTTATATCCACAATTATTATGTGGCTTAACACTTTTCTTCACATCAACACTGGAAATCTAAAGGGTGGACAAGATATAAAATGGACCGGTTATTTTTCTTCTTAAGAAATTTATCTGTATTCTGTGCCAGTGAAGCACGGCCTCAAATCCCCACGTTGTAATCCCCTTCCCCTATTCCTACGTAATATATATAAAAAATAAAAGAAGCACGGACTCAAATGTAAGGTGGCTCTTGGATTTTATGGGTTCTAATGACTTTGAAACCAGATTGACTTTGACTACACGTGTACCAATAACATTAATGTTTTGCTGTGTGCTGATTTTGACTAAGTCAATTTGCGATATCTCTATGATGACATACGTGGATGAAGGCATAAAGCTATAGCGTTCAGGTTCATTGAACTAATTGTGTCCAGCTCAAATTTAAAATATCTCAGCCGAGGCTTCCTGTACAAAAGGAAAAGGGGGTCAGAAAGGTTAAAAAGTTGATGAATCTGTATTTAATTTATGTTTATATTAGTGTATTTTTCGGCGCTTCGCGCAGTTATTAAAGAGATTAGTAAATTTATAAAATAATATTTTATTAAATTATTATTATTTGCGAAGTTAAACACATTCTTTTATATTGTCATTTCTTGAAGTATTCTTTTAAGATTTTAAGCTATTAAGAATGTAATTTATTTTAGTTTTCATGCATATTCAAAATATATAAAAGTAATTTTTTAGGGAAAAATAACGAACACATCTGCAATAAAAAATTAATGTGTTAAATATTTTATTCTAAATCCCAACACTGCTTAACGGGTTGCAAATGGTTACAAATGTGAAATTTAATTTTAAATAAAATTTTGGGTACATAGGGATACGATCTTCCAAGTGAATCTTCTTTTTTCTCTTTTATTTCATCTCATATTTACAAATCTTTAGTTTCTTTCGCTATTTCATGCGTCTTTTTTTAAAGCAAAATGTCAACAAAAAAAATTAGAAATAAAGTTTAACAAAATTCGTTAGTAGCTTATTGACGTTCCTTAATTTGTGTTGATCAATGTTGAATCGCTGACGTTAGATCAAGGACTAGCCTATCTTCACTATGTGATGCTTACTTTGTCAGGATCGTTTATTTGATAAGCCTTCTCATTTTTTCAATCTCATCTCATCCAAACATCAAAATCAATCCTATTTGAAGCAAGTAATTACGCTCCTCATTAATACTTAGCTTTTTTCCAATATTGGCCATAGTTCGGTTTGGAGATTAATTAGGAAACATATTCGTGTTCATAATATATTTGCCGTCAAACAATTTTATGCAAATAACCTGTGAAAGGCGAAGAACAAAATTAGTTTAAAAGCATCATTAATAGTAAAAGTGGAATTTAGTATAAGCAAATCACTTTTGAACTTCGTATATGCAAATAATCTTCCTGCGCTCTATTTTTTTTCCGCTTTGCCAGGGCCACTGTTAGCATTCAAGAAAAAGATAGAAGAGAAAAAAATGGATAATGTTTAGAATGTGAATTATGGACTATGCACGCATGAATGCACAAGAAAATCAGCGTGTAAATTAAGAGAAAAAACTAAAATCATGAGTCCAATCTGACACCAAATAATTAAGCTCATGGAGGAATAGTTGCACACTTAATTTCTGCATTATAGCTGCAATTAAAAGTACAATAAACTTGAAGAAGACTCAAAAAAATGATTGGTGAATCTACTGCAACTACAATGAGGCAAATGTAAGAAGATTCAGTAGTATATTAGAATAACAGTAACTATAAACATATTGAAGTAGCTTTTGCAATTTCAGATGTATTTGTATAACTTTAAAACATATTGAAGTAGCTTTTGCAATTTCAGATGTATTTATATAACTTTAAAACATATTGAAGTAGCTTTTGCAATTTCAGATGTATTTGTATAACTTTATTAGATTTAAAAAAAAAAAAAATTAAATAAAGACATCAAATTCAAACAGACAAACAACGTACAACTTATGACGAATAAAATTTGTCATTGGAAATAAGAGATGTATATATAAAGAACAATGAATTACATATACCTGCAAAATCAAGCAAGAAATCTAAGCATACCAAAATATATGCCACAAAGATAACAAAGCTTCCCCAAAGTCAGATATTGTACTTTTAAATGAATGAAACCTCCATTAGCTAAATACTATTTGTAACGTGGCTTTTAACATTGCTTTGGAGGGTGAAGATGAGGAAACATGTGCAATAATTTATATGCATTAATTATTACATTTTATTAGCATTAATTATTACATTTAATTACAGAGCAAAAACATCTCTTAGTCCCCTCAAATTTCACCCATTGTCTACTCAAACGGATGTTTTTGCGAGAATTTCGAAATGGTGCTGCCTATCATAATTAAGGGAGTTAGTGAGTGTTTCTTAAGATTTTTTACGTAGAAGATAATGAGAAAAAAATAAGAAAAAAGCCAAAAAAGAAGTAGAAAAAAAGATAATTAGGTTTTTTGGCCAAAGAGAGGTGTCACACCACTCCTCTTTTGCCTAACTTTATATTATATACAATATAGCTATGGTCCTCAATTATGTAGGTTGATGATCCTTGCTAAATCAACGAATTGTGCCATTGCACGGTCAATTGTGTATTTTATTGAAATATTGATTCCTATGTGGTCCTAAAATTCAGTTGTGGTAAATCCAAGCAGTTCCCACAATGTCACGTGAGTGTCAATGTGATTATATATGGATTTTTTGGAAAACAACAAATCGTGATTTTTTTATATTTTAAAAAAGACAATAATTTTTCCCTTTTGATCTGCTTGATGTTTTTTTTTTCCTTTTCCTACGGTACTCTTTAGTTTGACTAATATATACATTGATAATACAATTCTCGCAATTGTTACATCTGGATCCAAATTATTGCAATCACTAATTATATTGAGGACAATACACACCGTTTACTTTGATAGATTGCTAGTCAATTCAAGTTGGATATCTGAAATATATCTGTCCCAAGAGATTGAAAATTTTAAAACAGTTATTTGTGCCTTTCATAAATTTAGTGAAGCCGTTAAAATATGCCCAAAAGACTATCAGTGTGAGTGGTTTAATGGAAAGAACCGATGAAGCTCATCTTATGTGTCTAAATTTCATGAGTAGCTGGTGATTACCTAGCATTTATTTGTCACTTTTCGGCCCTTTCTTGAAACGATCGCCACTATTTCAAATTCCACCTATAAAACTCTAGGTATTATCCCTTGTGAATTTTGAAACTCTAGAAGGATTAACAGGTTCACAAAATTGAATGTCTGCTTCTACCTATTGTGGATATATAGGAGTTCCCAAAATTCTTATTTCTAATTAGATCTTCATATAACACTGCTTGGGTGATGTATTTAATTAATTTGCTGTTGGGACAAATAAAGATGCATACCAATTACCATATGTCTTAGGTATGTTGTATTTCAGTACGGTATTAGTCGCTTTCCACATATATAATTGAGTCATTGACAGGTCGTTTGACCAAACCTGTCACCCCAAATATATTCGCATGTGACATAGGTTTTGAAGAAAGAAAATAGCCAACCAAGTAACTTTACAGCATGCGTGAACAATGTGTAGCATTGTGTTTGTTAGCAATCAATTAGAATCGCACCACTTACGTCCTACACTGTTTGGCTACTTTAATACTCCCTCGTACCAGTAAGAATAAGGAAAAACAGTTTTAGTCATGAATTGTTGTTTTAAACAAATTTCAGTCCTTATATTATTCGACCAAACATATTTACTTTTCAAATGAACAAAGTGGGTCTTGTTAGGCTATAATTGTTGACTTTCCTCTAAAAGTCTAGATTGTATCATGCAAATTTGATGGAATAATTACTCTAAATCAAATTTATTAATATCTTGTTATGCCTAGATCAACAATTGACTTGAAGAAATGATGGTGTAGAAAAGGGTTAAAGGAAGAGCAAACTCAGTTGGTGGAATATATACTATACCAAATTGCTAATATGCATATGATGGACTACCCCCCCCCCTCTCCACCTTACAAGCACAGTTTTGGAGGGTGCATGGTGTTTTAACACTTCTCATGGGTGACTCGACTCAAGGCCTTAGGTGTGGGTGGAGGTCTTTCTCCTGAATCACTATCTCAAATTGATGTTAAAGCCCTACAAGATTAGAAAGCCCATAATTTTGTTGTTTGAGTTTTAAGATATTTGTACAGTTAACACACACACAAGAATAGGATCACTATATCATATTCAAGAATTTACACTTTGTTCTTTAATTTATGTAACTTATAAACAACCTTTAATTACATGACTTTATGAAAAAAAATTAAGTATTTCTTGTCAGAAAATCCCAAAAAGAGATAATTTTCCTTTTTTAAATATATTTTTGAATGGAAGAAGATTATATAATTTAAAGTTCCTCAAGGCACTTCTCTATCCAAAAAAGTTTTTAAATATAGCCTAAAATTTACTAGCCGCGCTTCAACTTCAAACTAAGCTGAAATCAATTATTATACGAATAATATCTATCTATGCTGCTATTGGAATCCCACTTAATGATATTATTCAAATAGAAGTCCTTTTTTAAATTTAAAAAAGAAGAAGAAAAGTGTTCAGGTTGTCTAATATCAGAAAGAGCTAATTTGGAGTCGCCCCAAGAAAGCCCATACCAAAAGTGCCCATAGAAGTAGTATTCATTTGTTACTCATATATGTTGAATATTGGGCAATTCTGCAAATTGCCCTTCTTTTGGGTGGTCTTTAAATTTTGTCCCTCATATTTATAGTCTTTAAATTTTGCCCCTCATATTTGTGGTCTTTAAGTTTTTATTTCGCTTGGATACTGATGCGAGGTTACGGGTTCGAATCACTGTCCAGCGTAAAATAAAAAAATATTTTGGCAGGGCAAGATTGGGGGAGTATGCCGGATCCGACATACAGTCCTTAAGGAAAAATTTAAATTATGGGAGGGCATAACTTTCCTCAAGGCATAGTTTAGTTATCTTATGGGGCATTACTTTTTCTTAAGGAACTATGCCTTATGGGGCAAACTTTTAATTAAGGCATAACCAAAAGTATGCCCCATAAGGCATAGTTCCTTAAGGAAAAGTAGTGCCCCATAAGGCATAACTAAACTATGTCTTGAGGAAAAGTTCCACCTTATGGGGCATACTTTTAGTTATGTCTTATGGGTACACTTTTAGTTAAGGCATAATTAAAAGTATACGTAAGGCGAATTTTCAGGCATAACTAAAAGTTTGCCTTGAAAAGTAAAAAAAGAAAATATATATTGAAGAAAAGTCTCTACCCCCTCGAGCATAATTTTCATTTTTAACTAAGGCCCATATCTTTGGATCGGCGTACGCTCCCCCCCCTGCGCTTGCGATTTTTTTTTTTTTAATGCAGCGGGGGTTCGAATGCGAACTTCAGTATCGACGAAGAATACCAAAGACCACAAATATGAGTGGGAAAAATTTAAAGACCACCCCAAAAGAAGGGCAATCGGCGCAAAAAAATGTTGAATATTGTCACATAGTCCACAGTTGAAAGAACCAGCTAGCAGCGGTGTCCATTTTTGGGGAGGGGTTTTCTTAATTGAAAGCTCCTACAATACTAGTAACGAGAATTTTTAGATACATAAATATTACTAACAAATTACAAAAGGTTTAGTTTTTATTAAGACTAGACACGTAAGTGGAAGAATGTCCCCAGAAGTATACACATACTATACGATTTTGAGTCTTTTTGTTTCTTAGCTATTCCATTAACAAACTGCCTCCATATCAATGAATAAGGGATTAAGGAAATGTTTATACATTTTTGGCAAATTTTGGAAGATGTTACGGTTATTATCCTTAATCGTCTGTTGGAGTCTTAAAAAGTTCCGTTCAAGCGGCCACATAATTTGCCTAATGTGCTCATAGTCCAGAATGTGGAACAAGCTTTCGAGTTTCGAGGACAAGAAAAATAGTTTAACATCCTTGATAAATTGAATACAGAAAAAAAAAAATCCAACAAATATTCTTAAAATATCAAAATTTAGTGACCAAGTAACCATTTGTTGATTAGGCAATAAAGTCTTATGAGGATCCATAAGAAATAAAATAAAACAATTAAGATTAAGATCAAATGAATCGGAGAAAAAGACATTGAATTCCACAGAGTCTAATAGAGGAAAAGGATCCTTACAACTTTTAAACTTTCCTCTTCTTTTTTTTTTTTTTTTTTTTTAAATTCTAGGATAGGGTAGTTCAGCTTTTCTCTTGTTTTTTGTTTTGTAAATAGCTTGATTGATTTTGAATAAACATCCAACAACAACATCCTGCTGGTTGGTTTTGCTTAAAAAGAAAAAAAACAAAGAAAAAGAAAAAGAAAAAAAAGCCTAATAGGGGAAGAGGGACCAGTTCCATTAAGTCCCTTAACCAATTAAGGAATAACTACATGATATAACAAACAATAGTGGGTATTGACATTTAGTAGCTATAGTTTAATTTAATTACTTCTCATAGCAAATATTTATGTGTTAATACCATTTAGTAACTATATATATATATATATACAAACACAAAAAATAGAATCTCATCCATTTATTCCCATTACATCTCTCACTATCTCTTTCCCCCTCTTCTCCCCACTACCCCCGCCGAGCCACCAGCCACGGGAGCTCCCGTGAAATCGTGACCTTTTCACCACATCACTGCAGAGCCCCTTCCCCTTTTCCCATTCTTATCCGGCCAAATCCTTTTTTCCTTTCTTAAAGGCGCCTTGACAAAGGAAAAAAACTCGGATCTACATCGGAAAAGCACCAAATAGCGATGGATCTAAGCATTGTTGAAGCAAAATGAAAAAAAGCTCGGATCTATAACGGATGCGAGCATTGTTTAAAGCAAAAACGATAAAAAATGTTGTTGTTGTATTACGGAATTTTTCCGGTCACCAAAAAAAATTTTAGGTCGGATCTAGAAAAAATGTAGATTTTCAACTGTTTTTGTTGTATATTTACCGTGTATATAATATTTTTCGCTTGTATTTGTTGTATACATCTGAAAAATATGGCATACTTGTTAATTTTTTGGTGTATCTATGTTGTATACTGGTTTTTCGCTTGTATTTGTTATATACATACGAAAAATATGGCATATTTGTTAATTTTTTGGTGTATTTTATATTATTGGTGTATATGTATTCGAGTTTTTTTAATAGTTGTATTCATGAATACAACAAGCCAATTTATGAATACGGATAGTTATATTTACGAATACGGTTGGAAAAAAATTGTTGTATTCTGAATACTGACTAAAAAAAAAAAATTGAATACACATGTGGGAGTTTGGACCGATTTGCTTCTGAACGTAAATATTGAAACATTAGCTATGCAGCTTGATTAAACCCTAAATGTTTGCCATTTATGTAAAATGCCCTTAAATTAATGGGGTCATCATTAAAGAAAATTTCCCAAGGCCCAATAGACTTTTTCTTTTTCGCAGTGTTCTAAAATGTTGTTATTTTTCTACATTCTTTTGGGCGGATTGGCCTTCTTTTGGGGTGGTCTTTAATTTTTGCACCTTAAATTGCTAGTTTTAATTTTTATCCTTCACATAAAAAGGTGGCCGAAAATTTCACGAGGTTCTGGACTCGAACCCCCGTTTAGTGAAAAAAAAAATAGAGATTTCGCAAGGCAAGACTTTGCAAAAAATCTGCCGGAAGTTTTGCCTTAAGGCAAAGTCTGCCGCATAATGCAGAATTTTTGCAAAGCCTTGCCTAGGTTGTTCAAAATCGAATTATTACCGATAACCCAACCACAAAATTGTCTTGCTGGTATTGGATTATGGTATTAACGGTTGTTGAGTTGGTTAAAATTTTATAATTAACGATCTATTAGTGTGAGGACGGATTACTTAATTTCCTTATCGGGTAAACCGTTAACCCATTAAAAATTATGATTATAGATTTTTACCTCTAGATATATTAAATATGTATTGCAATTTGTAAATCCTAAAGCAGTAAAGCTAAAACGCCAGCCCCCATTCTATATTTTTCTATTCAATAATATTCACTCATTTATTTCTAGATTAAATCTTCCATAGATTCTGTTGTTGGGGGCTCTAACTGTTGCATGCTGCCAATAATTTGGCATTCAACTCTGTATAAACTTTACAATCACTCCATAACAAATATGCGTTGCACATTTGCTTGAACTTTGAAAAACTCAAAGCAAACTAGGAGTAATTTTTGTTGTCACTAACTCACTCAGACGCGGATCTAGGATTTGAAGGTGGCGGGTGCCATAATTTTCTTCAATGTACATCTTGTTAGGAACGTGTATTTGGGTCGGGTCCATCTCTTTTGAGTTTTCGGCTCAACTTAATAGGCCATTTTTTATTTACAAATATGAAAATTACATCTCGAAAATCAAGAAATGAACATAATTAACATCTTAAATAAGGAATCACACCCATTAACAACAGAAGTAAAATCAACATTTTCACCAAGGAACTTACATCTTTTATGTATATAAAAAAATAAAGTTGCACAAGTAAAATAATATTTCAATAAGGGAATTACACCAATCAAAATAAGAAAAATTATAGAAAAACTCTTCAATAGGTAAATTACACCCCATAAGTAAATGTAGAATTAGATAAACTATAAGTTCTCAAAAATAAATCATAAATTTCATGTTTTTTCTAAGCAATGCTTACGAAATTTCCATCACAATTTAAGTAGTAAATTGAATTTAATAATTATAGAAAAGCACGAATTTTTATAATACTCTCCCTCCGTCCATTTTTATTCATCCACTATACTAAAATAGATGTCCACTTTTACTTGTAAGTTGTACAATTTGAAAATCCAAGACATAATGTACAATTTGAAAATCCAAGACATAATTTATCATTTTATACCTATTTTACCCTTATTATTAAGTACTCTAATTCATTTCTTATTTTATTTATTGCTTATTAAGAGTGCCCCTGTCACGCCCCGAACCATGGCCTGGGCGTAACACGGCACTCGGGCCTTGCTTGCATGTGTCCGAGCGAACCTCATGGCTTGCTTGTCAACATGGGCATCAAACAATATATCTATGTGATGCAATTTAAATAAATCATGAAAATATATTTTGCGGAATAAAGTCTTGAAATTATCTCATAGCATGAAAATTCATGAAAACGTAATAGTACGCAAACATGAAAGCATAGCCGACTACGTGAACTAATATCTGTCTATGAAACCTCTAAAACATGTACGAATACTAGCTACCGGGACATGGCCACGGACTACCATAAAGCTGCATACTAATATAGACTCCATGTTGAACCCGAGAGGAATGGGGCTCGCGATAAGGCGATAGCGAGGTGATCCTCTTGCGCGAGCGTATGCTCCGAAAATCGGTATACGCACCGCGAAGTGAGCCCGGGCAAAAGGGACGTTAGTACATGGTGAATAGTACTAGTATGTAAAACCTATTTGAAATGAAGAACATGGCACAACATAGGTATAGGACATGAGCGAAACCGAATGTAACTTGAACATGAGCATGAAACGTGAGTAAAGTCTAAAAATGGTAATTCGATGAAAATACATGTATATAAAACTTCTTGTAACGTGGGGAATGCTATAGTGTAACCGACAACATGATACCGGTACTTGCGCCACCGGAGAACACTCGCACCTTGCCAAGGGATATGAGATTTAAGTAATAATAGCATGTAAGGATCAAGTTTGCATAATGAAGGTGTTGCCTCGCTGGCGACAACCCTTATCTACGGTGGCAACGTAGTTTCGGGCTATCGAGCCTTCTCGGTTAACTAAGCAATCCCAAAAACATGAACATGATATAGTTGGCTAAGAAGCCCATGATTTTCGTGAAATAACTTGTAAATAACTTGTAATCATGATTTCACGAAATAACTTGTAACATGGTTTCATGAAATAACTTGTAAACATGGTTTCATGAAATAACTTGTCATAGTCTTGCAAACATGTTCTTGATTCATGAGTAATAACAATAGTTCATAATTATATAAGTAATTGTCTTGAAAACATACGTGACTTGCTACATAAAATCATAAATTTTCATATAACATAATGAGAACACATGAGGAAGAATTCATGATTCATGGATTAGGCTAGGGTTCCTAATAACCATAATGGAAGATTAGGAATACAATGACGAATATAGATACAAAATTCATGTACATAAATACATAACTATGGGCTACCAATATGTTGGGTTTAATGCCCTAGGGTTTGTACTTCATGAATATCAAGAAACGGAGCATGGGGAAGAACGTAGAGATTCCCACATGTGGATGGAAGTTCTACATACCTTAGTCGCTCAAAGCTTGAATTAAAGACTTGAGCTTTGAAGAGGATTTCCAAAGTCTTGAATTCTTGAACCTTGAGATGGGTTTTCTTGAAAACCCTAGTTTTGGAATGATAATTTCTTGTTTAGATTACAAGGATATATGTTAGAATGGAGTTGGGATAATTAGAATGGACTTACCTTGGTGTTCTTGGTGTTGGAGGAGAGTAGGAAGTCGTTCTAGGGTTTGAGGGAGTGAAAAATAATGAGTTGAACTGATATGGACGAATATATAGTGTTCTGGAAAATGCAGTTTACGTCCAGTACTGTGCTGGCCGTATTTTCAGTTTACGGGTCGTAAACTGACTTTACGGGTCGTAAATTGCCTTTACGGGTCGTATTTTGCGATACGGACTGCACTGCGTCTCTTCAGTAAAATGGCCATAACTCTTTGCACAGATGTCGTTTGACCCGTAAGATACCGTTGGAAAGGTATTTCAATGCTCTACAACTTTCATCAAGGAAGTTTTCTCAAATTCCAAACACGTTTTGAAATACGGGACGTAAAGTGAAATACGGTCCGTATTTAACCATATGACCTCAAAATGTCAAATTCCAGAATGTTCGAAATTCTTGGTTTTCGAGTTTACGAATTGTTCATGGGCGTAAATTAGAATACGACCCTTTGTTCATGGGCGTAAACCACCATATCACGGCCGAACGGAAAAATCTCAATTCCCACATTCTTTATCGATTTTCTAAGTCTAGGATCGTGGTCAAAACTTTCATTAAAGGTACGAGGTGTTACAATATCTCCCCCTTGGGATCATTCGTCCTCGAATGATGGGTCATGGTTAAGAATATAGCTGGGCATGGCTTGAATACACGGATGTGAAGAAAACATAACATGAAACATAAGACATGAAATGATGTGATTACATGAAAACATGAATCTTTTTGAAGCATGAGACATGAAACATAAGCGCTGGGTACATGACATGAGCGTGAAACATGAGACATGACATGACATGACATGGGCTATGGGAAGTTACCTTGCGAGTTCTCTGCTTGCTCTTCAAACAAAAAGGGTACTTGGATTTCATATCCTCCTCGGCTTCCACGTAGCTTCCTCGACCTTCGACTCCTCCACGGGACTTTCACCCCGAGGCCACTTCCTTAGTTCTCGACTTGCGAATCGACGGTCAAGAATGGCTACGGGGATCTCCTCATAAGTCAAACCATCCTTAGCGGTATGGTATCAACAGGGAACAACCGACGACGGGTCCCCACACACTTCCTCAACATGGACACATGAAACACGGGATGTACGACTAAATCTTGTGGCAACTCAAGTTCATAGGCTACTAGACCAACCCTTCGCGAAATTCTATAAGGTCAATATATCCGGGGCCGAGTTTGCCTTTCTTGCCAAATCTCGCAACACCGCTTCATGGGTGAGACTTTTAGGAACACCCAATCATCGGCGAAAATTCTAAGTCCCTTCGCCTCACATCCGTGTATGACTTCGCGACTACGAGCCGTTTTCAAACGCTCTTGTATTAACTTGACTTTCTCCATAGCTTGGAAAACCAAATCCGGTCCCAACAATTGTGCTTCACCAACTTCGAACCACCCCGATTGGTGACCTACACCTTCGCCCATACAGAGCTTCAAAACGGTGCCATCCCAATACTAGCATGATAGGCCGTTATTATAGGAAAACTCAATGAGAGCGGTGTGATCATCCAATTACCTTTGAAATCCAAGACGCATGCTCTCAACATATCCTCCAGGGTCTGAATAGTACGCTGCGCACGGCCGTACCGCGGCGGATGAAAGCTATCGAGGTTCACTTTGGTACCCAATGCTTTACGAAAGCGATTCCCGGAAAGTCGCCGTGCGAACCGCGCACCACGATCCGAAAAATACGGACCTTTGGGGTCCCATACGATTACCGACAATTTCATTAACGTACGGCTTGGCATGTCTTCTGCCGAATCGAATGGTGATCGGTAAAAAGTGCGCCGACTTAGTAAAGCACTCGTCAACGATCACCCAACAGTCATGTCTCCTAGGCGAACGAGGTGAGACCGATACAAAGTCCATATTGATCATTTCCCATTTCCAGGACCGGAATATCGATATTCGAGCCAAGCCACCGGAGCACTCGGTGTTCGACTTTCACTTGCCGACAATTCGGACACTTAGCTACAAAGTCCGCTGCATTCTTCTTCATATCATTCCACCAATAAATCTCCTTAAGATCATGGTACATCTTAGTAGAACACGGGGTGAATGGAATACCTCGGAATTGTGAGCTTCGACATGATTCGCTCTCCGAGCCCATCTACATCTAACACACAATCTACCTCGGTACCTCATGTACCATCATCTCCCCCCCTTGTTCGAAAGCCGTCGTCTTATGCTTGTGAATCCCCTCTTTCGACTCGCAATAAGTAGGATCGCTAAAATGTTTCTCCTTGACTTCAACAACTAAAGAGGAAAGAGCTTATTTTGAACAACCACAGCACCATCCTCGGAGTCCAAAAGACGAACTCCAAGATTGGCCAAACGGTGAACTTCCTTTGTCATAACTCTCTTATCTACGTCCACGTGGGCTAAACTTCCCACGGAACGCCGACTAAGAGCATCGCTACAACATTCGCTTTCCCCGGATGGTAAAGAATATCCGCGTCGTAATCCTTAAGCAATTCGAGCCATCTTCTTTGCCTAAGATTCAGCTCCCTTTGCTTGAAGACATCTTTGCCAGGCTTTTATGATGCGTGAAAATGTCAACATGCACTCCATACAAAGTGACGCCATATCTTGGGGGCAAAAACTACGGTATGCTTAACTCAGTCATGAGTCGGATAATTCTTTTCGTGAACCTCCGAGGCGACGGATGCATAAGCTACATGCCGCATTAAGACACATCCGAGACCAACTCCCGAAGATCACAATAAACCACGAACCCCGGTTCCCTGCGAGTAAAGTCAAACCGGCGCGAGAAGTCAATCTCGTTTTCATTCCTCGAAATCTGCGCTCGCAAAAGTATCGACCACCGAAATTTAACTTCTTTCTTCATCCTTTGTCAATGGTGCTGAAATAGATGAAAACCCTTACAAAACGTCGGTAATAACTGCTGACCCAAGAAGCTGCGGATATCGGCGATGTGGTCGGGCTAATTCTTAACGGCCTCGTCTTCCGAGAATAACGACCGAACACCCTCAACGTGAAATCATATGACCTAAGAAGGCTATCGACTTGAGCCAAAATTCACACTTAGAGAATTTTGCATACAACTTGCGGGGTCCGAGAATGCGAAGAACTATACGAAGGTGCTGCGCATGCTCGGCCTCACTACGGGAGTAAATGAGGATATCATCTATGAAGACAATGACAAAGGGTCGAGATATGGCTTAAAGACTACATTCATGAGGTCCATATCTTGCCGGGGCATTGGTCAAGCCGAAGGACATGACACCCGAAATGACCATATCCGGTTCTAAAGGCATCTTAGGAATATCTTGTCCTAACCTTAAAACACGATGGTAACGTAGGAGATCTATCTTGGAGTAACATTGGGCACACGGAAGCCGATCAAATAAGTCATCTATTCGTGGAAGAGGGTATTTATTCTTGATCGTGACTTTATCGAGCCGGCGATAGTCAATGCACATACGCAAAGAACCATCTTTCTTGCGCACAAAAGGAGCTGATCGGCACCCTGGAGAGACACTCGGGTCGGATAAAACCTTGTCTAGAAGATCTTGGTCGAGCCTTAAGCTCTCATGGTCGGTACGAGCCATTCTATAAGGTGGAATAGATATAGGTTTCGTGCACAGGAGTAGGTCAATTGCGAAATCAATTTTCCTATCGGGGAGGGATTAGGAAGATCCTCGGGAAAGACTTCGGAAACTCATTAACAACGAGGGCGGGCGAAGAGTTGGGGTGGGAGAAGCCGAATCCTTAACCCGAACGATATGATAGATATAACCCTTAGACACCATTTTTCTTGCCTTGAGGTAAGAAATAAACCTACCTGTGGACTTGCGAATCACCCTTCCACTCTAAGGCGGCTCATTAGGAAACTTGAAATTTGACTTTGGTTCTACAATCAGCCGACGCATAACATGAATATAACCGTCCATACCCATGATTACATCAAAATCTACCATTTCTAACTCACATAGGTCGACCTGGAACAACATGGTGATAGCTGTTCCGAGCCGGCCACCCTTAGACACGTCGGGCTATAGTGACTCACCAACCGGCGTTGACACTTCAAAATGTTCCTTTAGCCTTTCGGAGTTCAATACCAAATTTCCTAGCAACATAAGGGGCGACATAGGATATGGGTGGATCCGAGGGTCCGTGAGAGATAAACATCGAGCGAAAACGGTGAGTATCATGACAACATCGGTACGAGCATCGATATCCCGTCGCCGGTCCAAAGCATACAAACGGTTTGGGCCACCCCGCTTGTGTTCTTGCGGATCTAGCTGGTGCACGTCCTGCCTGAGTTTGGTTATTATGAGGAACCGACGAATTTATTGACTGAGTCCGATTACCTCCTGTGCATTCGAAACGTACGTAATTCGAGAGGAAGAGAAGTTACTTATTGCTCTAAGCTTCATGGCACGATCTAGAGTAGAAAGAAATGAGACAAATCCTGAATGTCTTGGTGGTCTTGTTTATATGTATGGGGCCCTCACACATATAAAAAGTGACCCCCACCGGACACGGTTTCATAGACTCCCTAAAGACACTCGAACCTAGGCTCGATACCAAGCTTTGTCACGCCCGAACCGTGGCACGGGCGTAACACGGCACTCGGGCCTTGCTTGCGTGTGTCCGAGCGAACCCGTAACCAACACTGGGCATCAAACAATATATCTATGTGATGCAATTTAAATAAATCATGAAAATATATTTTGCGGAATAAAGTCTTGAAATTATCTCATAGCATGAAAATTCATGAAAACGTAATAGTCTCGCAAAACATGAAAGCATAATCGACTAAAACGAACTAATATCTGTCTATGAAACCTCTAAAACATGTCGAATACTAACTACCGAGGACATGACCACGGACTACCATAAGCTGCGTACTAATATGACTCCATGTTGAACCGAGAGGAATGGGGCTCACCAATAAGCCGATAACCGAGGGTGATCCTCACCGCGAGAGCGTATGCTCACGAAAAATCGGATCCGCACCGCGAGTGCGAGCCCCGGCAAAAGGGACGTTAGTACATGGTGAATAGTACTAGTATGTAAAACCTCGCCGAAATGAAGAACATGGCACAACATAGGTATAGGACATGGTAACCGAATGTAACTTGAACATGAGCATGAAACGTGAGTAAAGTCTAAAAATGGTAATTCGATGAAAAATACATGTATATAAAACTTCTTGTAACGTGGGGAATGCTATAGTGCAACAGACAACATGATGCGGTACTTGCGCCTACCGGAGAACACTTTCACACCTTGCCGAGGATATGAGATTTAAGTAATAATAGCATGTAAGGATCCAATGCGTAATGAAGGTGTTGCCTCGCTGTGACAACCCTTATCCTACGGTGGCAACGTAGTTTCGGAGCTATACGAGCCTTACCGGTTAACTAAGCAATCCCAAAAACATGAACATGATATAGTTGGCTAAGAAGCCCATGATTTTCGTGAAATAACTTGTAAATAACTTGTAATCATGATTTCACGAAATAACTTGTAACATGGTTTCATTAAATAACTTGTAAACATGGTTTCATGAAATAACTTGTCATAGTCTTGCAAACATGTTCTTGATTCATGAGTAATAACAATAGTTCATAATTATATAAGTAATTGTCTTGAAAACATGCATGTGACTTGCTACATAAAATCATAAATTTTCATATAACATAATGAGAACACATGAGGAAGAATTCATGATTCATGGATTAGGCTAGGGTTCACTAATAACCATAATGGAAGATTAGGAATACAATACGAATATAGATACAAAATTCATGTACATAAATACATAACTATGGGCTACCAATATGTTGGGTTTAATGCCACTAGGGTTTGTACTTCATGAATATCAAGAAACGGAGCATGGGGAAGAACGTAGAGATTCCCCATGTGGATGGAAGTTCTACATACCTTAGTCGCTCCAAAGCTTGAATTAAAGACTTGAGCTTTGAAGAGGATTTCCAAAGTCTTAATTCTTGAACCTTGAGATGGGTTTTCTTGAAAACCCTAGTTTTGGAATGATAATTTCTTGTTTAGATTACAAGGATATATGTTAGAATGGAGTTGGGATAATTAGAATGGACTTACCTTGGTGTTCTTGGTGTTGGAGGAGAGTAGGAAGTCGTTCTAGGGTTTGAGGGAGTGAAAAATAATGAGTTGAGCTGATATGGACGATATATAGTGTTTGGAAAATGCGGATTTACGTCCGATGCGTGCTGGCCGTATTTCAGTTTACGGGTCGTAAACTGACTTTACGGGTCGTAAATTGCCTTTACGGGTCGTATTTTGCGATACGGACTGCACTGCGTCTCTTTAGTAAAATGGCCATAACTCTTTGCACAGATGTCCGTTTGACCCCGTAAGATACCGTTGGAAAGGTATTTCAATGCTCTACAACTTTCAGCAAGGAAGTTTTCTCAAATTCCAAACACGTTTTGAAATACGGGACGTAAAGTGAAATACGGTCCGTATTTAACCATATGACCTCAAATGTCAAATTCGGAATGTTCGAAATTCTTGGTTTCGAGTTTACGAGCACTTGTTCATGGCGTAAATTAGAATACGACCCTGCTCATGGGCGTAAACCACCATATCACGGCGAACGGAAAAATCTCAATTCCCACATTCTTTATCTGATTTTCTAAGTCTAGGATCGTGGTCAAAACTTTCATTAAAGGTACGAGGTGTTACAGCCCCAAGTCAAATATGGACAAGCAAACATGGACAGAGGGAGTAACCAACAAAAGAATTATAAAAAAATTGAATTTTGATCTCAATCCAAAATTCTTATTGAGACTCACAGATTCGTGGTTAAGAGAAATGCTTAATTTAAGGGATTTTGAAGTTTCTATTTTGTGTGTTCTCGCTAGAGATTACAGATAAAATAATAGAATAGAGGAAAAAAAAAATATAACTAATAAAAAGATAAATAGAAAATTGAGAGTAAAAGGAAATGACTAGTACAAAGGAACTAAAAAGCACGAAAAGCGGGAGTCGGAAAATTTTCAAGGCGATTCAAACATGTGTCTGGTAGCGACACGCTTTGTCTAATTTGCAATTTGCAGCGGGGGGTGGCAATATTTAATCTAGTTTAAGCAAATTGCAACATAAGCATATAAAAATTTATCAATTTAGGGGGTCCATGCCACCCCCACCCTAAAGGGTGGATCCGCCCCTGGGCTCAATGCATTTAGCACAATGAAAAGAAGTTCTTTTTTCCAGTAAGGTGGGTAAATTACATTGAAAAAGTGAATACCGTGAAGGTATTATAAAGTGATAGCTGTAACATAATTTAGCCGATATACCACGTTTTAACCGCCTGATAATTGCTAATTCAATACCAAATCAACTGATATCTTATTGATTGGCTAGTGGATTAGTACATTTAAAAGCCCGATATCAAACCGTTCGAACCGTTAAGAGTAGTTATCTATCCGATCCGCCCGATAAGTAGCCCTAGCCTTGCTTTACAATTTTTTTTATTTTTTTATGATCAAGCCGAGATTCAAACCCAGATCCTCGGAATATTTTAGGCGAAGAGCAAAAATTAAAGACCAGCAATTTGAGGGGCAAGTATTAAAGACCACCCCAACGAAGGACAATCGTGCGAATCGCCCCTTTTTCTAAAAGTGGTAAACTTTATTAATGATAATCTTAGCCACTGATCCATGGCCTCAATATTAAAAAAAATTACGTAATTACTTTTTTTTTTTCCAGAAAAATTCAACACAACGGAGTTTTTTCTTTCCAATTTAAAAGACATAACTAAACTTCTCATATATATAGGAGCCGTTTGGACATGATTTCATCTCATGAGATGAAATCATGTGATGAAATCTCATCTCATGAGATAAAATCATGTTTGGACATGTAATTTGAATTTCTTAAGTTGCAATTTTTTTTATAAACATAAAAACCTCACAAGTTGTGAAAATCATTAAAATTTTCTCAATTCTTATACAATCTTACCAAATGAGTAAATCATAGTTAATAATAAAATTAATACGCTACTAGAAGACCTTTATAAAAAATACAACATCAATTGATCAAACTTTAGTTCAATAAAAAGGAAAATTTAACATAAATATTAATATAACTACTCTTTAATATAATCCTCCCACATGGTAAACATGATTGGTAAATATATTTTACCAACTTGCATTAATATTTAATACAAATGGTTAGTAAACATGATTGGTAAATATATCTACCAACTTAATGTCTTTTTTTACAAAATATAAATGTATACGTCAAATTTTACATTTATATTTTTGAAATAAATGATTTTAAATTTAAATCATTACTTTTGGATGATTTGAAATTTAAATGCATGAGATGAAATCGCGTGTAAACGGCAATTTCTTATCTCGTATATCCAAATGCCTACATAGTATCTCCATTCCAAAATTAATACTACCTCTTTTCCCTTTCAAGTAGGCAAAGAGCCAAATACGATACATTTTTTACTAAATTATGACCTCAGATTTTCATATAGTAAAACTGTACAAATGAAATTGAATTATGTCCACCTTAAGGTTAAAGATCGATAAATTAACTCTTGACAAATAGTTTAGCTAAATAAACCAAGAATAACAGATCACCTTTATCACATAATAGCTTATCTTTGTTGTATATTGTCAAACAAAAACTCAATAATACATCCCTGAAATTCAATCTTTGAGAAAATTTTAGGCCAGTACTGCGAATTGGTTACGCATGATATCTACGTAATATCCACTGATCAATTGACGCGTGTCCAGATAATTTAGTACACGCTTTGTTTTTTCTACAATGGACCGCACAAATGAGAACCAAATATACCAACACTTAACTAGTCGCGTGTCGCCCAAAATACGAATAATCATCCGTCGTGGTCTACACGCTCCAAAAATAAAGTGGTAAGACATCACTTTAATGCATTAGCTAAATTCATGTAACTTCAAAGTGGAAACAAGACCAACCCTAAAGCTCTGAGGCACCTAAATTTGGAATGGCATAAGCAAATCCTAAGGTTAAAACAAAGAATCTTTAAAGAAGAAGAAGATAATAAAGTAGCTTAAGAGGAAATGCCATACACAAACAACCCATGTTCACTTTTCTCTCTATAATCTCTACTTTGAACATAGACTCAAGAAAAAAAGGCTCATAAAATCCTTTCTTTTTTTCTATCTAGCTAGGGTTTACAGTTCATTTCTTTCACAATTTTGGTTGACTCAGTAGGACTGAAAAGAGGATCTAATTGTTACCAAGAGAAGAAAGTGGCAAATTAAGAAAAATAATAAGAGGGGAGGGATGGGTAGAGGAAGAGTTGAGTTGAAGAGGATAGAGAACAAGATAAATAGGCAGGTCACTTTTGCAAAGAGAAGAAATGGATTGCTTAAGAAAGCTTATGAACTATCTGTGCTTTGTGATGCTGAGGTTGCTCTTGTCATTTTCTCTAATCGTGGCAAGCTTTATGAATTCTGCAGCACCAACAAGTAAAATTAATTATTTCCATCTCTCTAATGTCTAGATCTTTATTGTCTTTGTAAGATCTGAATCTGACCTCTTTGCCTTTGTTTTGGCTATCATTTGTATGTTATGTGTTTCTTGGATCTTGTCCAATGCAAAATTAGATTTTTAGAAGACATGATCTAATAGTTCCTAGCCAATTTGACCACAAAAAAATATTTTAAAATAGGAAAAAAGTGGGTAGGTTATAATCTGATTATATGTTAACCAAGATCTGTTACCTATCATGGATTATCAGCAATCAACTACTTGAAGATGATTTTTTTCTTTCATTCTTTGTAGGGAATAAAGTACCAAGATAAGATGAAACATTAATCCTACTCCTAAGTTGTTCATAAATAAATAAAACAAGTAGATCCTAAGATTTAAATAAAGATAAACTTGGAAAATCTACTTAGTATATTTTGGATCATATTTATTGGCAGATGGGCTGAGTAGTCATACGTACCTGCAGATCTGAAGAAGTCTTTATTATCATAATGTTGTGTACCTTCTAAATACGTTGGAGTAACCGGATAAAACATTGTCTCCCAGTCCTTCTACCTGTTTGATTTTTTCAAATTTTGGCAAAATCTAATAAGGACTTCAATTCTTAGCAAAATAGTCTTAAGATGATTTTTTAAAATCTTCTTTTACCTCTGTGATCTTAGACATTTGTGATAAATCTTTCCTAAATAGGTCATATGCACTGCCCGCCGGTTATAACTCTGTCCTATATGAATTTCCTTTCTTTAAAGAGAAGACATCCTTAATACACCAAACATCCTGTCTTTTGACGCAGGATCCGGGGAAGGGTTGTACCTCAAGAGAGTGCGATGTATAGACAATCTATCTTGATGCAATGTTCACTCATCTATATCTTATCCTTAGTGTGTGTTTGGCATGAAGGAAAATGTTTTCCTGAAAAATAAGTGAATTTTTCCCCATTTTCTTGTCTTTGGTAAGTAAGCGAAAAATATGTCTTAAGAAGCATTTATATATAATCTAGACAAATTAAACATTATGATGGATGAGTGTAGCGTGTGGGGATGGTGGAGGTGTGGGCTATAGGAGTGGGGTGTGTTGGAGGATGTGGAGGATCGGAGTGAATTATCACTTATGGAACTTGTTTTTTCTAGAAAAAATATTATTCCAAAAGTTTTGATCGACCGAACATGAGAAAACTGAAATAAGTTTTATGGAAAATATTTTCCTCCGTACTAACACTCCCTTAATTGATGTTCTTCTTGAGTGCCTTGATTCTTCAAACATGTTTAATGTCTTCATCGCGTTTATAATTTGCATGGTCATACGTTATGTTTGCCTAACGATTAAGGATTTTCAAGGCTAACAATTAATAACTTTTTCCTTTTATTTCCCCTATGCATCAGTATGCTCAAGACCCTTGATAGGTACCAAAAGTGCAGCTACGGTACATTGGAAGTCAACCGATCAATCAAAGATAATGAGGTAACGAAAGCTAGTTGACTTCATTTCTCCAGTCCTTAGACAAAGGAATGAAAAATGCAAGATAAAAAATCTTCTTCTCGTAAACTTTTTCGTGAAAAAGCAAGCAAGATTTGAGTTTTTGAGAATGCCTATTTGCAAAAGTTTTTTTTTTTTTTTTTTTTTGGAGAGAATTTTTTTCTTGTTTAACTGTTTACAACAACAACTACATCTAGGTGAATTCTCGCGATGTAGGTCTAGGGAGGCTATTTTACGAAGAGCGCTCGATTGAAAGCATTGACAAAAAAAGATTAGATAAGGACAAGCAATTCAATGCAGTATGAAAATGAAAATAACAAGAGCGATATAGCATTATGAAACAAAAGGCAGTAATTACAATCGATATACAAATGAATACGCTAATCGAAGTATAACAAATAATAGAATACGGTTTAACTATGAGTTGTATCGTGTTTAACTGTTTGAGTTACAAAATACGATTCAACTATTATATTGACCTCTTTCATGATCATCTTGTGATCCATTGCAGCAAAGCAGCTATAGGGAATACTTGAAACTCAAAGCCAAATATGAGTCACTGCAGCGATATCAAAGGTAATTTACTAGCTACCTAACCTTAATCATGCTAACATACAAAAAATGTACACAACTTGTATTCTTTATAACTTACAGTAGTTGACATTTTCTTTGAAGACAACTTCTTGGAGATGAGTTGGGGCCTCTGAATATAGATGATCTTGAGCATCTTGAAGTCCAACTAGATACTTCCCTCAAACACATAAGGTCCACCAGGGTAAGCTGAGTGATATAAACATATAGATAAATAACATATTATTAAAAGAAATAATGAGGGCACTCCTGGCATTTCCGAGAAATTTTTGGAACCTCTTTAATTCAAGTATTCTAATTGTTTCTTCTGGCTGCTCTATAGACACAAATGATGCTTGACCAGCTTTCTGATCTTCAAACTAAGGTAACTCTGATTTGATTCCAAATTGTTCTTAGCTCAATATTTATGCATGTGTTAAAATAGTAAGTAATCGTAACTTTCCATTATAACAGGAGAAATTGTGGAATGAGGCTAACAAGGTTCTTGAAAGAAAGGTAGGTTGGCCATACATGTGATGGTAACTCTTTTTCTAGCTCATTCTTAGATTTGATTTTTTTTTTTCTTTTTTTTTGGTAAATAACATTCTTGGATTTAATTAGTTGTCTTCAGATTGATTTTTATTAGAAATATCACTTACGTTTATTTTTCATTAAATTAACTTTTTCTTATTGATCTAACAAATTGTGCTGTAATGCCATTGAATTGCGCATATTAATTTGTTAGCAGCTGGAAGATATATATGCTGAAAACAACATGCAACAAACATGGGGAGGTGGTGAGCAAAGTCTCAATTATGGTCAGCAGCAACATGCTCAATCTCAGGGTTTTTTCCAACCTCTAGAGTGCAACTCTACTTTGCAAATTGGGTAAATCCTAGCATTTTCATTATGTTACTTCTAATTATTTGTATTTAATTTGCAACTGACGATTAATTAGTTGACGAGTGAGACTTGCTCTAGTACGAAGCACTATTGAAGGTAATAGTTGAGTGGTAAGTAGTCTTTTGTCCTTAACTAGAGATTTCGATTTTGAACTTGTGAATGGATCAAAGTTGCCTTTGGTAGGGAGCACTTTATTCCCAAAGTGGAATTCTTTGAAGCGAATCTGAATTAGTTGGACCTAAAACAAGTATTAGACACCGGATGAGAAGCGAAAAAGAAAAAGAAAAAAACTTGGACCTAAAACAAGTATTAGACACCGGATGAGAAGCGAAAAAGAAAAGAAAAAACTCATTTGATCCCTTCGGTGATGACGGCGATTACGAAAAAGAGAGCAAATTATCATTTATAGTCTAGTGCTACCGATGAAAATCTTTCAATTAGTGTAGTTAAATACTTCAATTCCTGTTGTTCCCTTTCCTTCCAATTATCTAATTCCTACTATGTAATAGAAAGAAAATTTTAAGTAAAACTAACTTGTTTACTTTTTCAGGTATGATCCAATAACTACTTCAAGTCAAATGACAGCAGTAACAAATGCCCAAAACGTCAATGTTATGGTGCCTGGTTGGATGCTGTGAATGTCCCTCAAAAAGTCCAACTTTAACTTATTTTCAATGTAGCATAAAAGCATATATTATATTATATGTTATAATAAAGGAGAAACTGATTGTCTATCCGAGCTGTAAATTCACCTCTTACGGTTCTTTTTCTAGTTTTTGAGCTAAACTCTATGGATAATACTAAGGTGAATGTTGTAAACCATATCGAAAGAAACTCGAACTATGTTGCTTTGAAATGCTTATTAATATCATAAGGTGGATGTTGCTGATCAGTTTCCGTTTGTTCACATTATTTATATTATGACAGTTTTAAGATGATATTTTTTTTATGAACTCATTTTAAATTCTGTTAATTCATACAAGATGGTTGAAAGTAGTCCAAGGCAATTATCCAATTCTCTACTAGGTGTAATGGATTATATATGGCAACTTTCAAATTTCATAGAAGCAACCATTCAAAATTTAAAATGTACACGTGATGTTCCAGTGGCAAAAATTCACTGTTTAGAGAGGACAAGTAAATATTTCCTGAATATATACCGTTATTAAAACCTGCCCTTTGCGTATAATTACATAAATAATTTGATTGCGAGCATAAATTGAAGATACACCTGTGCTATATTGTGACTCATATATTGCATAAAATCAACTAAGATACCTACAGCAACGGTACTACGTCAATATAAGCAATATATCAACAGAAAAGGAAAATTAGTAACTGACATTGTCCTATTAGTTCTTTAATTTTATCATTCCTCACGATTTTATTTTATTGAAATTATGAAGGGTTATGTTAAATCATTTTCTCATGTTTTAGCCTAGAGTGTTCTCGCTTTTAGATGTACAATAGCTTCTTGTCCTACACAAAAATAATCATTGAATTGCCCTTCAAACGCGCTGTTTTTTAGTTTTTGTCTTTCATCTAAAAAAGTGATGAAAATATTTCGAGATTCTGGATTCAAACTCAGCTCAGTTAAAAAAAAAAAAAAACAATTTCACAAGGCGAGGTTTCGCAAAAGTTAGGCCTCATAAAGCATAACTTCTGTAGTTCTGAGTTATGCCTAAGGCAAAAGCTATCTTGGGACAAGGGGTATACCTTAAGGCATAACTTCTAAATAGAACTATGACTTATGGCATAACTTGCCTTACAATTTTATTTTTTATTTTTTAACTCTGTTGGGATTAGGGGTGGGCATGGTACGGTATTTGAAACTTCGGTACGGTAATTTCGGTTTTCGGTTTCTAAAAATACTATACCATTACCGTCCCAATTTAATTCAGGATGGTTTGGTATTTTAAAGTTCGATTTCAATATTTAACGGTACGGTAAATCGGTACCATAGTTTGTCCAATTTCGACTTACATATACTCATATCATGGAGAATTATGACTTCTGTTACTTAAGAAACATCTCAACTATTATGTACTAAACACCTTACACATGCAAAAATATTCAAAAGAAAGTACAAGCAATCCGCTTCGTAAATCAATTACACAAAAAAGACATTTAAATCAAGATCGAGTAGTCACAGTTTCAACGTTTAAACAATTAGTTTTCTAATAATACTAGTTTATATATTTATTATACTAAGATATATGAATTGTATATGTAATTATATACTTCGGTACGGTATCAGTATTTTCTTTATGAATACCGAATACCGTACCGAATACCAAACTTTTTAAAAATACATACCAAATACCATAATACAGAAATTGCGGTATAAAAAAATTCGATTTCGGTATGGTAATCGTTATCTACCATACCATGCCCGCCCCTAGCTGGGATTCTACTGAAGTTAGGCCTTAAGACTTAACTTTTGCCGAATAGACCTAATTTACTATGAAATTCTGCCTTGCAATTTTTTTTTAATACTCTGCTGGGGTTCAAACCTAGAATCTCAGGAGTATTTTCGGCCAATTTAAATGCCGAAGGGAAAAAATTAAACACCAAAAATTTGAGGGCCAAAAATTAAAGACTACCCCCGAATAAGGCCATTTGCGCGAATGACACAGAATTAATAGGTTAACAAAGCCCAAACTAGTGAGATCAACTACAATATGGCCCAAGAATCACAGGCACAAAGTTGAAAACCCATTGGTACAGCTCACTGGAATCGCCACAAGAGCTTTCAGATGCATCATTTTCTTCGGCAAACATTAACAACAAGAATAAGAGAAAATGAACTACCCTACCTGAGGTCCTAAATTTAATAACTCTGTGGAATATATTTTGTTTTACTTCTCCATTACTTAGCGGAATTTTGTTAGAGGGAAAACTTATAAGTATTTTCTTAAAAAAAAAAAAATCTCAGTTCAGATTTACATTGTTATTTAAAGAATAGTTGAAAACATAACTTGTTCTTTTTGACTGCTGGGAGAAATTGGGATTAATTATATGTTGACCATGTTCTGGGAGAATAGTAAAACTTAGCCTCATCAAAATATTGTTGAATTATTCTATTTGAATTTATTATACATTTATAAAAGTGAAAATTTATTTTTTAACATAATTGTGCCATGCTTACATTTGTAACTTGTTTCATCTTTACGTGTAAAACTGGATTTGATCTTTTGTGAATGTTCAAACTTCTCAATGTAAGTGCATTCATTATTTGTCCTCACGTTTTATTGAAGAATCAAATGGCCTCAAAGGAGTGGTTTCTATTCAATATAAACACTGTACTACTTAAGGAATTATGCTGTCTCATATTACTTCTAATTTCATAGTGTAGAATACCTATGTATTCACGAGGCCTTCTCCTAAAGAAAATAATATATATGATTAAATACCCCTATATTATTCTGTATTGCTTTATTAATTAATTAATTTATTTTAAATTGTTCTTTTAGGGCTTTTAGTGTCACCAAGGTGCTCGATCTGCAAAGTATACACTCTTTAGGTATGTATACTATAAATTAAACAACTGAAGTTAGCACACAATAATATTCTGTTCCCACTAATTAATACTCCAAGATTTAGTTCTGATTGCCCTGGCAAGGGATCTTGGCTTCAGTTTTTCTTTTTAATTTTTAATTTCAGCCGCCATGGCCACTCACATTTTTAATTAGAGAATCAGAAGACAGTTGTTACGAATATATGGTTCTTTATAAGAATTTTGTTGTTGTTAACCATTAACAAAAATAGGAGTATGTGGTTTGTGGCGTGTCGAGAGCATCATATGATTAGGGTATATATGTAACAATATTTTAATTTACTTCTTTTTATTTTTTTATCGAATAAGTCATATGGTCTTCCATTTGGCAAACCTCGATTCTTGCCACCCTTCTACCTAACAAGAATGCCATGATTAATAAGAAAAAAGGAGAATTGAACCCGGATTATTCATCCATCCTTTTGAGTTTTGATAAACTTATTTTAATTAAGTTGCCATAAAGTTATCGAAATGAGCAGAGAAGAATTTCGGATTTAAATTTAAGGAGTCCAACTTTTAAAATTTTAGTGCTAACTCATTGCAATTTAATTTATGAGTTCAGATATAATATTTATTAAAAATTTAGTGAATTTTTACATATTTATATATATATCTATACTTCGTCTAGAAAATTATGGGTTTAGATGAATTCAAGTCAACATCTGCCTTTTGGAAATGAGCACGATTGTTATCTTGTTCTTCGGATTCCTTTCTTTTTCTTAAAATAGAATAAATATACGAATTTAAAAAGTAGTTGAGAGAATGCAAAGGATTTTCCAAACGTGGTAGCTGTTCATTTATTTTGGTACAATGGATAAGAAAAGACGCGAAAAGAGGAAAACAGACACGAAGGGAGTACTGGCTTTGATAAAAAACCAGAAGCTATTTTGGGAACAAAATTGAATGGGAAACAGAAAATTTACATGGAGGAGGATAATTTTTACCATAAGGACACTACATTTTTTCTTGTTTTTTCAAAACAAAGGTCGGTAGACGCCATAAAGAACGTGAGAAAGAGAAAGTGGTTGCCATAATTAGAAAAGTTGTGAGATACTCATGTTTTGCCTGATTTACTCAATAAACATAATCTAAAGTGGGTTTTCATTGTCTAAAGGAAGTTAGTATAATCCTATGTATGTTAAATAAGTCTATGTAAAGTATAATAGTGGTTTAATTGAATTTAGTCTCTATGATATATGACTAAAAAAGCACATTAAATCTTCAACTAATTGAAGTCAGAATACCTAAACCCCCCACCCCCACCACCCCACCCCACCCCACCCCTAGCCTAAACTTATCATGAATTATTAGTTGCACACTTAAACTATTCGTAGTCTTAATTACCCCTTGACTAGGTTATTTGATAGCCTTTCATTACCGAATGTCAATATGTTTAAGAGAATGCATCTTGGGTATTCTCTTATGCACTCTCTTGATCCTTTACTTTAATGAATATTCACAAATTTATCATGATTAGTTTAGAATTAAGAAAAGAAATTTGCTCTATATTTGCTTCTTAGATGGCCATCTCTTATTAGCATAATTACTAGGGTATGCTCAATTTAACAAAAACTGACCAAGAGAGTGAGGGAGACTAAATACGAACTCTGTAACAACAATAGGGTTCATATGACCTCTAGATCATCAAATTGTCCTTTCAGGGATTTAACAATGCTAAAATCTGCTACCTCGCCATTTTCAAAAAGAAAAGTTACAGTAATAATTAATTTGCGAATAATAAAAAAGTACAATGGCTAAGATGGTCTTCTCATGTTAAGAACAACGGATATGTACAATGTCTTCTATTGAAGTAACACATTAAGGTAGGGATCTGAGATTTTAAATGTATTACAGAATCAACGGAGTAATGTCTCTGTATACATACACTATTATAAAACCATTTTTTTTAACACTTTGTCCTTTAATCTATATTTTATTTATTTATTATATTAGTTTGCCATAATTAAATAGCTCTTTTTTAGTTTTGTGTCATGGTCCCCCACTTAAAGCTGTAGTATTGGTATTATTTGAAGGATTTGGAAAACCAATTGTAACTGTACTATATAACTATTCTAATCAAATTTGCCTGGTCGCATGTCATGGTCCCCTATGATTCTATATTTATTGTTGTAACGCGTGAAGTTTCTTACTAGGAAACAACTTGTTCCTAGGACTCGTAGTAACTTAATACTAGTACGTATAAATTTTCCAATTAATAAAGTAGACCTTATATCTTGATTATAGGAAAGCAAAAGTGACCTGTGTTTAGCCTTAATTATTTCTACACATAATAAGGACCACCATTCACCAAGCCTATAAGCACAACCCTACCTCGTCTTGTTTTTTGATGAGCAAAGGCCACCTTAAACCTTAAGCTGCGTGCGGCGTGCCACTATTCACTTTTCTCGTCGATATATTTTGTGCTCGACTGATGATTACAAGCCAAAAAGAAAAATTGCGATTTCTTTTCAGTACATTATTTTTATTGGACCTTCATTAACCTTTCGGTTCATAATAGTCCCCACGATTATCTTTCGTCTTAAATATACTATTCCGACTAACGGATGTTGAGTATGGCTTTGACATTTGCGACGGTGGAGCTATGTCGACAAAGAAAAAAATAATCCAAAGTTACCCCTAAAATGTCAAATTGTTTTATATATATACCTTTCACAATAATTTTAGGCATACACTAAATAATTGTAAAATCTCAGATATATACCCCCGAACAATTTAAGAATGTCTAAATATAGCTCTACGATGTGGATTTTACTATATCAATCGAATGGAACCAATTTTTCTACAATGGAAAACCGTTAGTTGGAGGAGTATATTCGAGACGAAAAATAATATTCAACTCTTAATGGACCGATAAGTGAACCTAGGACAAACGTAACATCATAGGCGAAGCAGCCAGCCGTACATGCATGTAATGAACCGAAGGATTACGATGATGTGTAACAACTACAACATCTTAGGTGTAAATATATGGTAGATACCGAGAGGTGGTGTGTACAATAGCTTTTCTTATAACAATAAATATTGAAAACCCATTATTTCTCCCTTGCAACATTTTGCCGACGGTACTTGAAATGAGGTTAAAATTAAATGGAAAAAATTAGACAGAATCACAGGACTCCCATTAACACAACTTACCAACAAATTCAAAATCGAAAAGTTAATTATGATTAAGTTATCCTGACTATGTTGAGAATATTTTTTCCTGATTCCATATTCAGTTGTTTTTCAGCAAAATAAAGTGTTACTAGTAGTGTTTTTTTCCTGACAACATCGAGATAGTTATATATATTGATATTTGTTCACATTTCAGCTAGTCTTCCGATATTTAACTTATTACCTAACACTTGGCCATGAAAATTTTCACTGTTTTCCAAAAAATTATTTCACTTTATTTGTAAATCAACGTTTAGCGATGCAAATTCAAATACAAGTTTGAAGTTGTATTTAAAATTTGGAAAACAACTAAAAAAAACTTGTTTCCACTTCCCCCCCCCCCCCCCCCCCCCAACACACACACACACACTTTCAAGACATTCAAACAACAAAAAATTAACTGGCAAAAACTATAACCAAACACAACTCCATCTTCAACTCAACTCCAAAAATTCCAAATAAAGTGAAAAATATTTGGTTTTCATGGCCAAGAGCCTACTTCTTTTTCTGAAAGAAAATCACAACAACAAACTTTGATGGGTCCAAAGTTATTGCATCCAATACTTAGCCCCCGTTTGGCCATAAGAATTATTCACTTTATTCCGGAATTTTTTTTAACTTTTTTCCGTAATCAGCGTTTGGCCATGAAAATTCCGAATACAACTTGAAGTCGTATTCCGGAATGCCAAAAACTCAAAAAACTTGTTTTTAAAAAAAAAAATCACTTTTTTTACTTTTTTACAACTACATTTCACCAAAAACTACAATTTCAAAAACTATGGCCAAACACAACTCCAATTCCAAAATTCCAAAAAAAATGTGATTTTTTTTTTTTTTGGTATTTATGGACAAACGGGCCCTTAGTCGAGCACAAAAATCTGTCCTTGCGATAGTTATTTCTGATTGCAATAAAAAAGTTTATAATCATGCCGAGAAGTTTCCGTAGATCTAATTTCATTTTTCCAACCATTATCCATGCATATATGGGTATAAATTATATACATTCATAGTCTAAATATTTTTCACACTATTGAATAATTTAGTTGAATATAGTAGGTTATTATTATGCTTTTCAAATTAACATATCAAATTATTACAAAAATTACTTGTTATAAATCAATTTAGCCTGATAATGTAAGAACGAATACATTTTGGTTCGAAGGAACAAGAAGAGGAAAGGACACAATGGACAAGAAGAGGCACTTGGATCCTGTATTATAGTACATTTGAAAAAGAGCAAAGGTGTGTAACTAATGTCCTCCTGGGACCTTAGGGGTTGTTTGGTAGGTTGCATTAGAAAAAATAATACAATATGTATTGGGTTTGGTATTACTGTATTACATAGCAAATTATGGTATATATGAGCAATGTAAGGATTAATTATTTATTACTATATATAATAAGTGAAAATGTAATAAATTTTGTCGTCCTTAGTTACTTCTCAACTTTCTTGTTGGGGATCTTGCTAACTAAATGGTTTGTACTTTCAATTTTGTCCTTGTATTTGATATTTATTGCATCATATTCCAAAGTATTTTTCAATAAATCAAGAAACTTCCAAACCTATTTGGTAATATATGGTCCATCAAATTAACTTTTGCAAAGTGGATATGTACTTTTTCTATCCCATAAAATTACCCCTACTTTATTTCTTTATTACTTTGATTGCCACATTGGGTAATATAACAAAATTGAGATCCTTTAAAATGCTTCAAAAGTTCTCTACAATGATGATGTCATATCTAACAGAAATATTTGTGACAAAGATACAATAATTTTAAAGAACCCATTTATTGTTGAAAAAGTAATCCGTAGATGATATTTTCACTTGGTAAATTTTAAAATTACTGTTAAATTTTCCATGCTCTTGTTTATTAATGATCGTTAATTTGTATTTTGAAAACATAAATTTAGGTATGATATTTTAACATAATTTTGTATAATAGAGAATGAGTTTCAGGATCGATCCTCAAAATAATAGAAACAGAAGGAACAAAATTATTAGATATGTCGTCGCATTGAGATATGATTAAAAATTTAAATTTAATCGATTCTAACTTATTTGAGATTGATAACTTAGTTATACGGTTATTATGATGTAAAGTATACAAAATAATATTCAACTAAGAATAAGAAAAACAAAAAAGAAAACATTTCCTCGCATGCATTTTTTGAAAGGAAAAGAAAGTTTAATATTTAATTTTTGATATTTTTAATATTTTTTTATGATTTGATTAGAATTAGCATCTATAAAAATTAGTTAAGAGTCAAATTTTTTAAAATTTTATTTTATTTGTATTTATAGTTAAGTTCGCTAAATCTCTCAATGAAAGAATAAATATAGTATCTATAGATGTATTTAGACTAGGCTTTAATCGTCATATTTTACGGTAACATCGATGAAATTACGAGTGCTAATCAATATATACCGAAACAATCTATTTTTATCTTAAACTAAAAATTATATGTTAACAAAATTCATAAAATGCTAAAATATCTTTTCAGTTTACAATTATAGTTAGTTTGAAATTGTTTTTCATACTTCAAATTCTGTTAGTTTACAAAACATCAAATAATATGTGCCTTCTTAATACTTATTTCCTGCAATATTTGCTTCCTCATAAATAATTCTTTTAGCCCCCGTTTGGCCATAATAATTATACACTTTATTCCGGAATTTTTTTTCACTTTTTCGGAATCGACGTTTGTACATGAGAATTCCGAATACAACTTTGAAGTTGTATTCTCGAATACCAAAAACTCAAAAAAACTTGTTTTTAAAAAAAATTCACTTTTTTACAACTACATTTCACCAAAAAATACAATTTCAAAAAAACTATGGCCAAACACAACTCCAACTCCAACTCCAAAATTTCAAAAAAAAAAAGTGAATTTTTTTTTTGTATCTATGGACAAACGGCGCCTAATTAGTAAGTTATCTAATTATGTGGCCAACTTAAATAATTAATGACACATAATTAAGAAGCAACCATATTAGATGACTTGTGCTAGAAAAGAACGCAACACAAATTATTATTTTTTTAATTTTTTTTTTTTTATAATTATGAGTACTCTTTTCTTGATCTTTAGTCTTTCGATCAATGAGAATTTTTTAGAGACTAGTATATGAATAAGCATGGTTATAGATAGAATTGACCTTAATATACCAAACCAAACAGTGCATAAAAAATAATTTCAGCAAACTAATTTCAGCATTTACCAATAACAACAATATTACTAACACACCCTATTTAGTGGAATACTAATTTTGATACACTCTTGACTCTACCAAACGGCCCTAACACAAAGGGCACATACTTGCGGTTTGTGCCACACATAGGAAAAAGAGTAAAGGTGTGTAAGTAATGTGAGAAGGACGTAAAGCGCCGTCAACAGAAGTATATACAAATATAACTGCACATACAACTAGTCAGTGAGTAACTCAAACAGATGTACTGCGTTCGGTTCATAAAATGGGTTCCTAGAGGTAGAATCCTAGTCATGTGGTTTGTACCAAAACGGCAAAACCCAGGCTCTTAACGACGCCATTAACCACAAGGCATTACCGCTGTGTCCCATCCAATCAAAAATCGACAACGCAACACCCCCTAAACCACCCTTGTTTCCAATTTATATCATACTATCAGGTTATCTTGCCCTTTCATTTATTCAATCAAAAATCAACAAGAACACCTCCAATCCCTACCCTTGTCCTCGTGTTTCTTCTCCTTCTTTAATCCAAACAGATCAAATTTTTCATTATTCACATGGTAGGACACAACCTTAATTAGTCCTCTTTTTTTTTCAACCTTAGTATCAACCAAACTCCTTAAATGACAACCTACATGATTCAGTAATACTTGCTTACAACCAAGAACAAAAGCGTATGACATAATTATTTTCTATCGGCCACTTTCTTTATTGAGGAATAAACAGCGTTTCGATTTAGGGTTTTTCTTCTTGGCTTTCTTGCTTACAAACACAGACTTTTTCCTTCTGAAACTCACTAGACCGACTTTCGTGGAAATTAATAAAGATGGGAAGAGGTAGGGTACAGTTGAAGAGGATAGAGAACAAGATAAGCAGGCAAGTGACATTCTCAAAGAGACGATCTGGATTGTTGAAGAAAGCTAATGAGATTTCCGTTTTGTGTGATGCTGACGTTGCTTTGATCGTTTTCTCTACCAAAGGCAAGCTCTTTGAGTACTCCACTGACTCCAGGTACTCACTCACTCCTTTTTATTAGTATCTTGTGCTAATCAAGCTGAAAGATACCTAAGTCAACTGATCAAAAACAAATTTATTTTAGTTATACACAATTAACCTAAAAATTAGTCATGATATATTTTTCCTTAACTAGTCAACTGATCGAATCTAACCTAGCCAAACTCATGCAGTAATTTCTGAAATTGTTTGTATGTTCAGTTAAACTCATTATACCCTTTGTAAATCAATATGACTAAAAATGTTCAAGTTTCGCCGTTTTCCCCTTTGATGGATATGGTTTGTATTTTTCGGTGGATATGGTTTCATGTGAGGTGAAGTAATTACTTTTAAACTCTCTTATTTCTTCCAAAAAGTTTTAAGTGATTGATGCCTATGATTCGTAATTATGAAAAGTGATGAAGTACGTACTTAGTTTCTACTTATTAATCTTTGAAGAATTGAAGTTTATTTATGTCAGACGAACCAACCAGGCAAGTAAAACGAAAAGACAGATTTTGTTCTTAAACAAATAAATATGTTACTTCTTCCATTATGCTTCAATTTTTTGTCAGGCTGTCATGTTAGTATTTTGGTTTTTAGATAATTTTGACATTATTACGTTACACAGAGATCAAATGCACCAAGAAAAGAAATTTAAAAGTTCAAATATTGTCAGATGTAGTCAAACATCGATGCATCTGTGATACACAACCTACTGAATTGATCACCAGTGCTTGCTCTTTAGTATATTGTCTGTCAAAAAACTGAAAAAGTTGTAACTTGTGGGGAGCTTCTGATTATTTGGAAATTCTAATAGGATTAAAGGGAGAGAGAAAATAGACAACAAAAGCAAAAGCTGAAGAAAGAGCATATTTCATCTTTGAAGCTAAGAGTGTGTTAAATTGGAGAGACCAATAAGACAAATATCTGTCGGAAATGGGGAGTCTAGAGCCTTGTGCCTCTTTGTCAGTTCATTCATTGATAGTACGAGGAGCGCCCTCTATGACGTGTACTCCAATGACATTAACTTCTACATATTCACAGACTATGTAAATGTAAAGAAATTTTCTACTGTCAGTTCATCTTAAATGTAATTTTAAGTAATTGTCTACGAAAAAAATTTAGTAATTTGAAATAACAAGATAAATTATCTAGTATAACAGATTAATAGATTATCATAGAGTAAAAATTCTTTACATTACCAATGTATAAGTTATCTTCCGGTCCTTTGGTCTCTGATAATGACAAGTTAAAATGTTAATCATGTTTGTATTAGAGAGGAAATGGCTTGGTTTTCCAATTGAATATTGATATTGATCCAAATCCTTGAGTAAATTGTTTCTAGGCTATGATTTCATGTTATATCTATATGATTAATATCCTCTTAAAGTTTGTAATAAGAATAATACATATCAATCAAGAATCATAATATATTGCTCGTGATCAGGAAATTCGAACAACTAACGAGTACATTCCAAAGAAGGAAACTACACAATTGCTCACACCAATTAAAAACTGCACTTAAGTTATATAACACAAAAGCATATCTTAACAGAGAAGCCTGTAATTTTTATTGGTTAAATTTTAAATTAAGATGTTCTTGAAACTTAATAGGAGAAATTATAAACAATAACATTTGGTGAAAAAGAAATTGTACCATCCAATTTTGCATGAATATATAGCAATTTGATCATTATCTCATGAAGAGAAAGCCTCTTAAGATTTTTTGGTTGATCATTAATCCATTATATAGAGAGACTCGTTAATAAGGATAAAAAATTGGAGCTTAGACTACAATGTGTTTGTTGGTATAAGATACAATAAAAAGGTAGAAGTGATAACTTATGCATTGGCCTGTATGAGTGTATCACTGTTAAATGATGAGTTAAAAGACCTAGTAACTAGATTTATTCATACCTAGTATTTTAATTTATGCAAGGCATATCTTACACATAGGGGTGTATATGGATCGGGTTGGTTCGAATTTTTCAAATATCAAACCAAACCAATTGCATCGGGTCTTTAAATTTATAAACCAAACCAAACTAATAAAATTCGGGTTTTTCAATTCGGGGTTATTCGGTTTTTTCGGGTTTTTTACCAAAAAAGTCTTCATACAAAACATATGACTTTGCCTTCAAATATTCTTTAGTCCTAGTAAGATTCAACTATATAACTAAGATGTTTCTTAAAAAAATAACACAAAATATGAGACGGATGATGACATTGTATTAAAATATTCAACAAAAAATAAGCATTGCTAATTAATAAGCCATAAAGAAAATGACTTTAATCTAAATACTAAGTTATGCTAAAATAAGTACGGCTAATAAGTATTAATTACATGACAAAGAAAAAAATTAAACTATGTATTTTTACGCTCTAAACCAATTATACAAAACTAAAGAATAGATATCCAACATTCTTGTCCTTCCTAGTGTTAGAATTGAATTTATTTTGTTAGCATTAGTGTTGAGTTGGTTTTGATTTGGACTTTATTTGAGTTACTGACATCCATGGGATATAAAACTTATTGGTATTCCAAATTTTAAGTTCAAGCTTAAAATAATATGATAAAAAATTTAAGAAATATTTCAAATTACATTACAAATAAATATTTTTATGTATAAAATATTTTAAAAATTGAATACACGTAATGTCGGGTCGGTTTGGTTCGGTTTGATTTTTTTTTTTTTTTAGCTAAAACCAAACCAAACCAATTATGGTCGCGTTTGTTTTTTTCAACACCAAACCAAGTCAAACCAAACCACTAGTCGGATTTTTTTCTCGATTTGACTCGGTTTATCGGTGTGGTGCGATTTGTCGGTTTGCTTTGTATACCCCTACTTACACATTATGATAAACATGATTGTGATATATCTTGTCAAATAGTCTCATTCAGCTAGAAACAATAAACAAGCCCTTGTAAAGTTAGGCTGGTTATTAATTTATGACTGCATGAATAAACACCTAGCTAGCTTGATTTGTTATAGCTGTTAGCAACTTTTTTTTTTTTAAACTGGTAATTGTATTGTATTCCATATGAGCAAAACAGTACATAGGTTGTACTGAAACCATATCTACAAAAGTACTCCAAGACTCTACTATTCTACTTCTATATTGAATGTAATACATCAATAATGGAAACAGTATCATCTGAATAAGCCTGGTTACACAAAAAACAAAGTAATAAAATACATTCAACTTGAGCTTCTGCACTCCATTCTCTGTACTCTCAAAACATATGGAGTTTCTTTCCTTCCATATTGCCCACCATATCTTTGGCATGGACAATTATATTCTCCATCTGTTTCTGCTCTTTGCCTGTAATCCTGCCTCTTCCCAACTCTTTAGAGCATCTGAAACTTTGCCAGGCATGGTCTAGGCTATACCTTTGAGATTTAAAAATATTCTCCAAAGCTCTTGTGTAAACTTACGATGTAGGAACAGATGGTTAATCATCTCTGCTTGTTTCTCCACAAAGGAAACATCTAGAGCATAAAATTACCCCTTTTCATCAAATTATCTGTGTAAGGCGCTTCTTAGCTAAAAGCCACACAAAGCTTGACAAACTTTATGTGGAATTTTGGGTCTCCAAATGTGTTTCCGGGCCATTTGGTAATCTGTTGAATTGATTGATTCATCATCCTATGTTTTAACTAACTTTGAACACTCTTTGTTATTTTGACCCACCAAAAAACATCCCTTAACTATTCCAATGTGTTAAAAAAATCAGCCACTCTTTGTATCTCTCAATCATTGATTTGCCTTTTGAAAGTGAAGTTCCATCCTTGAGGTGTCCACAAATGTCAACACAGTCCTTTGATGATCTAAGACAATATTGTATATACTTGGAAATGGTTTTTCGCATTACTGACCTCAAGCCAATTATCATTCCAGAATCTGGTTTTGACCCCATCAACTACATTGATCTTGGAATTGCACTTAACTTCATTCCATAAGGCTCTTATGGATCTCCAAAGACTAACCCCATATGGTGTGGTAATCTCCTTATCATCCAGCTATCTTCCTCCTCATATTTTGCATTAATAACTTTCCTCCATAATAGTTGATTTTCATTGGCATACTTCCATAGCCACTTCATTCTAAGTGCTTTGCTCTGCATTTTTATATTTTTTATTCCCAGTCCCCCACTCTTCTTGCCAGTAATCACTACTTTCCACTTCACCAAGTGAAATCATTTTTTTTCCCTTTGTTCCCTTGCCACAAGAATTCCCTTCTGATGCTATCCAACCTCTTGATAATCCCTGCTGGAAGGTGTAAGCAACTTTGATCTTGTATCAAGCTGAAATTAGTTCAAATAGAACATATATCTTTCACTTTGAATCGATATACCTAATTATCTAAATTGCAAAATCTTCTCATTCTAAAACCTAGAAGCCTATTTAAGCACTAATGGATATCAATGGTAGAGTAAGCAACCACAACAAGGGTGCAACTTAATTATCAATGAAGTGTGTTGAGAATAATAATGAGGTTTTAGGTTGAAATTTTACCGAGCAAAAAATACTAGATAATTTTTTCTCACCTAGCCAAACTTTGGCGGACAGAGTTTTTAGGCACCTGTGCCGATGGAAGGTTAGGTAACATGTGATATATTGAAGTGTGCCCAAGCTAACCCAAACACTATGGTTATAAAAATATAATGGAAGAGTAGTAATTGTAAACACCCTTACTTCAATTAGTAACTGTAAACACCCTTACTTCAATTGTGAAAAGACTAACTTATATTTCAAAACAAATTAAACACTTTGTTCTCTTATACATTAAAACTAACTCTACAATAACTTACAACTAGGTACAATATAACTCAATCCTAAGGACTGAAACTAGTTATGAGAAGTCAGTTTTATGAATCTGCTGTCTCATGCTATCATGTTAATTCATTACCTCAATTAGCATTAGTTTGCCTTAGAGTTAAGCCAATGTTTCCAAATCCCAGAACCTTGCTGACACATCATACTAGCAAATTAAAAATCGTACAGTTAAATAGTTCAATTTAGTACTGTCTTTTATTGACCTTCAGAGTGTTTTCTGTGCAGCATGGAAAGTATTCTAGAAAGATACGAAAGATACTCATATGCAGAGAGAAAGTTGAATCCTAATGACTCTGATCCCAAGGTGATATGCAAAATCCTTCAGTTTGCTTAGCTCATTGTTTTTCTTGATTCATCCGTTGTTCAACTTTCACAAACTTTTCTCCAAGCCGAGTCCATGTTGTTAACACATCAATCTCTACAAAAGTTTTTTCTAGTTCAACTACAAATACACTTTTTCTTTAATTTCATTCCGGATATTGTCCAAACGCTTATTTCAGCTCCTCTTTCTTTATTTGTTCTAGATTTGGTATTCCTTTTGACTCTATTGATGCATTGCTGTAGGAAAATTGGAGTGTGGAGCGTCCGAAGCTAATGTCAAGGATTGAACTTTTACAAAGAAATATAAGGTACCCTACTTCACTTCACATATCTTTGTTCACATATCTATCAGAACTTCAGATCATGTGTAGCGTTCTTGCTGTATTGGTAGAATATCTATTTGTTACATTAAAATGTGCAGGCATTATATGGGTCAGGATCTGGACCCTCTCAGTTTGCGGGAGCTCCAAAGTTTAGAACAACAGATTGATACATCATTGAAGCGAATACGAACCAGGAAGGTTAGCATTATTCACATCTTCTCTTATTTTTTTCCTTTTTCCTGATGCTCTCCACATTTGATTATGTAATGCTCATTACAAAAAATTACCTTATATACACTGATATTTTAAAATAAATAAATTATATGATTCATGTATATAACATGTTCTAGCATGTAACATGTGTTTATTTTTTTAATCACTAATCTCATATTGTATGAACGGTCACCTATAGTAATCTTTAAGGAAAACTGATAGTTATAAAAACTTACACAGTCAATGTATAGAAATTAAACTGTTATCGTTACAGTTCCATTAGCTATTTCTCAATAAGTATGTCACTTGAATATGCAGAACCAACTGATGCACGAGTCCATTTCTGAGCTGCAGAAAAAGGTACTTGATTTCCATCTAGTTCGACTTGTTATATTTATGCTAACATATATAGCTTGCGATCCCTGCCAGTATAAGGCACAATGCTATTTAACACAGTCAGTAAACAGTCCAACTAATTAAATTAAGCAAAAAATATCACGTATACAGTCACTTCTATATCTGCTTATATTTATGATCTCATTTGTCTTATAAGTAAATCTTCGACTATGAGCAGGAGAAAGCGCTGCAAGAACAAAACAACTTGATAAGTAAGAAGGTATATGCTACAACCTGCTTTTTAACATCTTAAACTAGTAGGTGTTACAAATTTGAAATTCTATCGGTATCCTCGTGGTCTCATTAAAAATATTGTGTGAACTGAAAACAGCTGAAAGAAAACGAGAAGACACAAAATGGGCAAGCACAACCCAACTCAGGCCAAAACTCAGCAACCTTTCATCATGTGCCTCCATCACAATCTCACCAAGTTCCTAACCTAACAATTGGGTACTCTCTCTCTCTCTCTCTCTCTCTTGATGACTTTTACCTATTGACAGTGCGAACGAACTTTTACAATAACTTTTTGCAACGTTTCTCTCCATCAAAAGGAACAAAGCAACTAATTTTACACTATCAGGTCACCTTAAAGATTACATATAATTGCTCACAATTCTAATTTTCTTTTGGTGTTCCTGTGAGACTCCTGTTTGTATAGAAGATTGTCTCCTTTTTGAGAATCATGTTTTGAAGTAGGTTCTCTCTTTTTGGTATATCAGGTCTTTTCCCCCCAATTTAAATAAAATTATTACCTTATCAAAAAAAAAAAAAAAAGTGGATTTAGTGACCTAAAGAGTACTGTATCTTATATGCTATAGCATAAATTACACTGATGTGTAAAAATTATACTGTCAGTGGATATGATTAAATTAAATCCTATAGCTTTATTCCTTTCTTTAGGATGAAGTTCCAGGTTTTATGTTTGATGTTTGTTCAAAGAAGATCTAGTTAAAAGGGAACCAATGCTAGCTTGTCTCTTAATCCGTTTTAAAACATGCACGTCTGTCATAAGTTTGGGGTGACCATTTGTTTAAATGTCCAAAAAACTGATAAATGATGGAAGTTTATAATGTCTATCAGTGGGCCTTTTGGAGGAACAAGGGAAATGAACACAGATGGATCGGGTCAAGCTCTCCCTGGTTTTAATTATTCCTTGATGCCACCATGGATGCTCCGCCATGTCAGCAATGGAGGGTGAAAACAAGAAAAACCATTTCCTTCTCTAGAGGAGTATAAAAGACGTACTATTGGAAGTTGTAGATGTAACATTGCTTCTACAACAGCTAGATTGGTACGGTCCATGTATAAGTAATTGTATATGTTCCAAACAATGAACCTTCCACCTTGTTATGTATAAGCTAAGCTAATAAAACTTTCATCCTTCATTTTTAATTTATCCGTCACTCGAGTCTCCTTCCTATAAATAGAATTAAGCAGCGAAGGTTGTTTAATTGATTTTTTATGTTATGGAATCAGGAATACTATAGATAGTTATTTGTTGTTTCAGGTTGCATTATTCTGATGATCTTACACAGTCAAATGTTTCCCTCAAAGGGGATGATTATATTGATAAACTAATTTAGCTTTATAACACTAATCATCCTTATGATTTTGGATATATATTACGGTCACTTCCCTTTGATTTTTTGTAACAATTTTAAAATGATAAACTTTCTACACCATTCCGAAAATACGCTCTCGAGGCATTAATTATTAAATACTTAATGGTGACCCAAACTATATTTGTTTGATTCTCCGTTTTTGTTTTGGATTCGGGTGGACTGTCAATCTGCAGGCGTGGAAAAACTGTGCTATTATGTTTCAAATCTAAAGAAATGATAAGAAGTTTTAAGTCCTTTTATCCTGCAGAAAGTGTTCATGCGTCCAACAACATCCTTCATCGTCGGCTGCAAATATGGACACAAAAATATGATATGTGAAAATTCAGGTTGAAAACTAATTGCTCTTGGAGTACAATTTATTAATTGTTCGCTAGCTTCCAAAGTACCAAAGTGTTTTAACTCCAACAAACTGATATCGATTTAAAAGTACTCCAGTTATTTGGCCGAAGAAATATAATAAAACTTCAAAGTACCAAAAGATAAATATTCCCATTCGAACGAATTGATTCAAATTTATCACTAAGGAGCACTCTAGCTAAATAGCAATTACAATTTACAATACCACAAACAGTCACTCTAGTTGATATAACGTACTGAATGAAAGGGAAGAGGAACGAAGTTAAAACAGAGTTTACTCGGACTTTCTTAACTAGTTTAATGTTTGGTTAAATGTACATGTTTTCAATTACAATATACAATTCATTTCAAAGTATAAAACCGACCAACTTACATAGTGCAGCACCACACCAGCTCCAGAAAGGAGAATACATTATTCAATGAAGAAATAGAGACACTTGTTTTCTTTATTGTATTACATGAATTCAAAAATCAATCCCAATGGGTGAATAAGTAATATTACACATTAACACCATCGATGATTTCACGGACCAAACTCATCATCATCGAAGTAATGCTCCCTGCAAATGCCAAAACAATAATAATAACAACAAAATCAATAAATATATTCAATTAATGGCTATATAGAGCCCGATAAAAGGAGGAGGAGGAGGGGGGGGGGGGGGGGGGGGGGGATGAGGGGAAGCAACGAATTTTTTTATAACAAGACAGGTTTTGAACATCTAAAGTGCCTTCAAAGTTTGAGAAGTATACATGCTTCACTAAAATTTCTACCTCAATCTTTCGCAAAGCCGTGCTAAAGCATCAGCTCCTGTTCGTGAGGCGACATCCTCAACCTCTGAAGCGTTGGACAGATTCACCGTTTCTGCAAGCTGAAACTCACACAGCTCCTTCAGCGAACATGCATCAGTCAACACTGCTGAATGTCCACCACCAGCAGCCAATTTCCGGACCTCCCCAACGCACCTGAATAAAATGTACTTAAATAAGAAAGGGATAATTTACATTTTTGGACCGCTCAAGAAAATAATAGCCAGCAAATGTATAGATTTTGTATATTAAGTATAAATATACATATTGTATACACAAGATATACCTATAATATACATAACCAGTGTATATGTTTTGTATATTTTGGCTACTGCCCGCAATTAATTTCGGCCCCCGAGTAAAATATGAAAAAATTCCCAATAAAAAATGATTTTGTATGAAAAGATTTCTAACGTCTAGTCAAGCAACAGCTCTAACGAATCTTACCAATCAACCGGTGATGGATACCAGGCATATGTAGACTTCTCATTAGCCGCTTGACCATAGCAGTTATAACCCCATCCATGTATTCGTCCATCTTTAGCAGAAATAAGTGTGTGTGAATGCCCACAAGCAACAAGTTGCACACCATCTGGAACAACCAGCACTGGTATATTTCGGAGCATCATATCAGATTCATTGAGCTTGCATGAAAAGAATCCATTTAAGGGCCCAACTCCCAATTGCCCAGCCTGACCTCCACCCCAAGCATAAAGAGCCCCTTTTGCAGTAACAGCACAGCTGTGAACACCACCACAGGCAACTTCTTTTATAATTATGCTATCAAGGGCAACTACACGCCTAGGCAAAAGTTCCTTGTCACCTGACTGAAGGGAACAATGGCCAAGTTGTCCCATGCTCCCCAATCCCCAAGTATAGCTGTAGTTAGTCAAAATGATTAAAAAAATAAGTCTGCATGTATCAGTATAAAAGAGGCACTAAATGAAAGCAAACATTCCAATGAAATATGTGATTAAGAAATCAAACAAAAAGAGGCTCAGAACAATTATATCAGCTTTAATCCACAAGCCCTGTGGGTTGTTAAGTCCTAAAAGGTTAATGAGGGGTATAGCAGAAAGATGGCAGGCCATCATGAAGATACATATTGTGAAGCTTGTTATTCATTTGATATGAGGGTCAATGATTAACTCAGACCCACAATGACTCAAAAAGTTTAAATTTTACCATGATAAGTGAAGTTGCACTAGTGGCAAGAGTATTTACCAAGTGGTTGGGAGTTTTCGTCGCCAAGGACCCAAAATGGGAAAGGGTTGGTATTGGCTTCTGGTTAGGGGTTTTCAGGAGAGCAGGGATGGGTTTATCATAGCACAAGAAAAGTTCAATTTTTACCATATATTCGTACCAGCATACGAAAGAACAAGCAAGAAAGAGAACTTAGCTTTACTAGAGCATAAGCAAATGATAGTACAATATTATTAAGGGTCCTTTTGGAAGGAAATTTATTATCTCAAAGAGCTTCGTGATAATGATTCCTGCTTAAATAGGAAATCGCAATAACCAAACCCTGAAAGAGCTAACCATGTAAACAGAAGAATTAAGTAAGCTTTGGAGTTTTCAGTGCATTCAATCGAATGCATGATGGCTCTTTCTGACCTTCTACAGCTTTTTAACATGTAAATTTGTTCTACTGTGGAGGATTTCTCACTGCTCTATCTTTTCCTTTTTTGTATGTGTGTGTGTTTATGGTAGTGGGGGGTAGTTAAATGGGGTATTTTCTAGGAATCTTCTTAGCAATGACTATCTAACAAAACCCTATAATAAAAACCAGAAGCCATGATAAATTTTGCAATTGTAATATTTCAGCAGGGGCCAGGCAACAGCAATGAATCAAAAGAAAATAAGAGAAGTTTCACAAATGGGCAAAACAAATCCCGCAAATCAAGTAGTGTGTATCTTTATGGTTTATTTTCCCTGACATCCACCTCCACTTGTGCCATGCGGATAACCATAAAAACTTATCTCCATCAAGAAAGGTCCAATGAACACTTACACCTCGCCTTTCTCTGATATAGCTGCAGTATGGTACTCCCCGCATGACACTTGGGTAATCTTCACAAGTTCAGGGGCTTCATCAAGAAATTTAGCATATCCATTAATTACACGAGGGCCTTGAAGGCCTTCAGATGTAACACCTCTGCCAAGCTGACCATATTCATTATAGCCTGCTTTACCAGAGCAGTGACAAAATTTTCATTAATACATAAGGCTGTGTAACCTGATAGAGAATGCACACATAAAAACTAAAAATCACATGCAGGGATCCATACACATATGCGCACCGACTTCATTAAAATTACTGAGAGGATATGTTAAGCATAGAATGGTATATAAAGGTGAATTAAGAATGTGCAAATTACCCCAAGCTTGTAGTAACCCTTCTTCTGATAGAGCTACAACATGAACAGCACCACAAGAAACTTGGCGAATAACCTGAATGAATTGAAAGAGCATGCAAGTATCAGAAAATTTGTTGCACACTGCGAATTGTCAAGTCACTTCTTGTATAAAGAAATCCAGAATTACATCATTTGCACGTAATAACCAAAGTATATAAGTTATACATGTATATCTGTATACATGATAGATATTTGCACGCAATATATACAAATAGAATCATATGTTTGCGGAATATCAAGCGTACATCTGTTTGCGGATAAGGTTAAATACTACTTAGAACTCGGACAAACCTAGGCCTCAACCCAATAAAAACCTTGCTTTTGTATGGAAAGCAACTTCTTAACAAAAAAAAATGTGGGCATAGATTAGATACAGAATTCAGGAAAAGGTAAAACTGCTAATAACATAAATGCGGCTAGATAAATGGTTATGCCCCACTCGTACCACACAGAGGTGACACATTTTCATGAGAAACAGAGATATCTCCACCAAAATTAATTTTCAAGACAGAGTTGGTACCGTAGAAGGAGCAAAGGCACCCCAAAAGAGTCGTGGGTAGTTGGATCCCTGCATAGAATAACACGGGCAAACAAATTGTGACCTCAAATAAACAAGGTAGCTGTTGAATCTGAAGGTTTTTGCGAGACTGACCTGGTTCTGTCCCCAGACCCAAAGTCTCCGAGCTGACATGGTACCATCGTTTTCACGTGGTTCTGCAATAGCAGCAGTACAATGTGCTCCACATGAAACACTAATAACAAATTCAGATTGTAATTGATTCACTTCCTTGGGATGCTTCCTAGCACTTTCAGTTCCATCACCCAGCTGACCAAACTCGTTAGCTCCTGTTTGAAAGTTTAAAAATTAGCAGCATTCTATAAATTATTTCATGTTGCAATGAAATAAATAACACCTCTCTTACAAAAAAAAAAAAAAAAACATGCCCAGAAACAAAAGCAGGATCAGACTTCTGAAATCACTTGTCTAATAGTAATTAAAAGTCTAGGTTCTTCCAAAAGAGGTGAACTTTACAAGTAAAATGAACTGTTTAATATCAACTTACAACGCATAAAGTGGTGACGTCTACTTTGCACCATATCTTTTGAATAAAGGAATATAAAACAACTACTACACCAAGGAAAATTACATGGGTAGAAAATACACGAAACCATAGCAAGATTAATAAAGAAACACAGTAAATGACCAACAAAATAGTGCAATGACTTTTTACCAACAAAATAGTGCAATTACTTTTCTTGTTATCAGTAAGAATAGGGTGATGGCTTTTAAAGGCACAACTTATAGCAAATGGCTGACCAGCCGAGGAGGATTAAACTACATTCAGGAAAAACTAAATGATACCACGGTTTACATGAGAACTCATCATTCCTTTGGAAGAAGCCAATAGAAGATTTGCTATCATCATCATCTATACTCCAAACTTCCTAGTTTCTCTCAACCCACTGAATATTTTGTCAACGGGATATCCAGGGTAATCCATACATATATCACCGATAAAATGCTCTCTGCTCCTGCCTTCCAGAAAAGCTTTAGTTTGTGGGATGACATTAAGACCACAAAAGAAACATAAGAGAAAAAACAAAAGTTGGCTTCATATCCAAATAATTCCCACATTCTTGGGGTACAACATTGTTGAAAACTTGGGTTGATTTCTGAGACGGTCGCTCAACTAATAGTTATTATCTTAGAAAGTCACCTTTCTTCTTGATTCCAATTTCCTTCAACAAAGATAGTGACTTTCTGAGGTCGTAACTATTAGTTGAATGACCATCTGAGATATCAACTCTCGGAAACTCTTTCTTAGACAATTTTGATCCATAAATTTATTTGTTGCTTGCCAGATCCAATGGTAGCCTGATCAAACTAAAGACTAAGGTTTCTTTCTTCATTCCACACAATCTATGAAAAAATGATATGATCCAAGACCAAAATATTGGCAAAGCTTGTAAATGATCAAGTAACCTCAAATTAGAAATACAGCAAAAAAACATGGATACTAAAAATGAAGGAAATAAAGGGCAAACCCCATGTAAAAAGGGATCCATCAGAGGCAACAGCAGCAGTGTGCTCTCTCCCACAAGCAATATCCAACCAACGTGAATTACCACCAGCTGGGCATCCAAATAACTCTGGAGGAAGTTGCTTTGGTATCCTTAAACTCCTCTCTTTACATCTCCGACCCGTTTGACCCGAATGGTTGTAACCCCAAACGTAAATAGCACTCTTGTTTGTCAGACTCACCGCCTTACACTCCCCAAATATTTCATCAATATCCATTTAATTTAAACTATCAAGAAAATGAACCTGATGAATCACAAAGTACAAAAGAAATTATCTTTGACTTTGAAAGAAAAGAAGGTAATATATGAAACAGTAAGTACGAACAAGTTGAACAACTTAAAAAAGGGGGTTGAAATTATGTCCGGGAAATATTGAAAAATCTAAGGTTACTGTTTTGAGCTCCAAAGAAATTGGGAGTTGACGGATGACAGGAACCGATTTTTCTAGACCTTTAAATACTCTAATTTCTAATTGGACTTTAATATATACTTTATCCATTTTTAGATAACAATTTTTATCAGAGGAGGATACTTTCTTAATTTAAAAATAATGTAATTGAACTTTTTGTTTTATTTCTTAATAAATAAGTACTATCTGTATAAACACAAATGTTCTTGCATATTTTAGATTATGATTCTAATATAAAATTAAATCTTGTACTAGTCAACCTGTGTTATATGTGGAATGGATGGCGTATTAGAGATGGAGTATAATATTTACACAATAAGAAGAAATGATATCTATATGATTAGTATAATTTGAATTGAATAAAATGATCCTAAAATATCTAATGTGTGTTATTTATTGATATTTCTCGATAAAGTAATATAATTAAAATAACATTTATAATAGGTCATAGAACCAATCTACCCGTCAAGTAATTAATGGACACGAACTCACGCTTTGATGAAAATTAATCTAATATCTCATAATCTCAACATTTTTACATCGCGTTATTAATTAACCGTCACCTTAAGCTTCAATGGAGAAAATACTTATCATTTAGTTGCTTTTGACTTTAAAAGTCACGAGATGAATAAGGAATGAGATATTATAGAATTTACTTATTTGTTGGTTTATATTGACCAAGGAAACCAAAATATAGCGGAAATTACCTTATTTTAATTTGAGTTTATTTATTATTAAGATACTAGTATTCGTACCTGCGCGATGCGCGGAAAATATTAAAAAATATAGTTATGATAAATTGTAGTATTTCAATTGTCATCTTATTTATTAATGCAATGTACAATACTTAATAACAAAATTTCTACAAAATTAGAAAAGACGGATGATATAGAGTGCTAGGTTTTTTTCTTAGTCATTTAATAGTAGTTTTATCATTTTTATTTTATCTATTGCTCAAAATTATATCATATTAATTTTTATGGGTAAAAATCATATTACCCCTTCAATTCTGCTTTAAACTTCAAACAACTTTGTCCAACTTTGAATAATATTGACATCCCCGACCCCTCTGTAACCTTTTAAGTACCTTTTTCTTATTGTTAACCTTTTTTCTTATTTTCCTTTTTGAATATTATGACTTTTTTCTTTCTAACATATATTATGAATATTTATAGAACAAATAAATATTTATATACCTCTCCTATTTTATATATATAGATATAGATATAGATTGGTTTTAATTACTTAAAACAACTGATCACCAAACGGTGGTTAACATAAGTTCGAAACACGTGCAGGTACACAGCGTAGATTTTAAATTTCCTAAAGCCGTTTCCACACCAACCACTACTCATTTCTTTTAATAAATCTAAGAAGAATAACAGAAGGAGAAGACGTGATTTTAGTTTTGGACCGAAAAAGTCTTTCCAAATTTATATGCTTTCATTGAGTCTACGAAAATTCCCAATTTCCCCTAGGTAAGGCTTTCTCCTAAACTATTCGTTTTAAATTTGCCAGTTTCTCACTAATTTCTTTCCGTATTTGCTTTAAATAACGTGTTGTTGAGATTGATATGCTTTCCCTATGTTATATCAGAATTTCATTTAGATTTTTCTATGGTGAATTTGTTGCCAAATAGATGATCATTTTTTAAGTGTTAGCTTTGAGGATATGTTCTTGCTGTTCTGTTCTCTAGAAATGTGTTTTGACTTTTTTTATTTTTTTTAAATTTTGGTGGATTAGTTTATTAAGCTGGGAATTTCAGTTATTAGAAGAAGTTAACAGTTTTCTTGGGGATTGGAATTGGGGCTCTTGAGATTTTCATCTTTCTTTAATTTTTGAAATCGGCTAGCTTCATATTACAGAACAAATGATTAAAGATCAAAGACATTAAGCTAGAATCGATTTTAATGTCAGCTTAGGGATAAAGGCAATTCTATTTTTCTTCTTTTAGACGAGTAAATCAATTATTACCCTGTCAAGTTCATGCTTCATACAATAGATATCCAGTGGCTTCAAAATGAGTGTGATTTATTACATATATCCACTTTCCTTTTTCACACAAGTCTCCAATCACTCACATAAGGTTGGACAGATTGGGAGGGGTGAATCTAAACTCAGATGGTAAGATAGAGGGTCTGTTTGGTATGGAGGAAAGCATTTTCCAAAAAATGCTTTCCAATTTTCTCATGTTTGGTTGGTTAAAATATTTGGAAAATATTTTCTCGAGGAAAACAAAAAATTTGGAAAATGACTTCTCTAATGGAAGTAGGGAAAACAAGTCTCATAAATGACATTCCTCATTGATTGGCTCTTCCCTATTCTCCAACCCACCCTACCCCCATCCCTACACCCCCTATGCCCCACCCGATCCCCCATATTGTTTGCCTAGATTATATACAAAAGTTTTTGGGACAACATTTGCTACTTACTTACCAAACATAAAAAAATAAGTAAGAAACAACTTATTTTCGGGAAAAACAATTTCCAAAGAAAATAATTTCCGTGGAAAACATTTACCCTCATACCAAACACAGCCAGAGCTTCCACTTTTCTCCATCTCGTGTCCGGGCCAGGATAAATGAAGTGAAAAATAATCTAGGTGATGGGATCTGCACTTAATTCTAGTAAAAGATTTATCCCGTATAACAGAAGAATCGTATGAGGTTAGTTAAGATGACTTGTTTCTGAATGTATCTAATCAGGTTCCTGCATCGATCAATGGCCACCAACCGTGGGAAGAAGATTATCCGAATTGATATCAGTTCGGATACTGTGTGTCCCTGGTGCTTTGTGGGGAAAAAAAATCTTGATAAAGCTATGGCGTTAACCAACGATCAGTATAATTTTGAGGTGCCATTTGCTTCTGTTATCTGCACTTCCTTTTCGACTTGTTCCTCTATTTTCTCTGGCAAATTTTTTGTTTTGTAGATTAGGTGGCATCCCTTTCTTCTCAATCCTTCTGCGCCTAAAGAAGGGGTTAACAAGAAAGATTACTACAGAAGTAAGTTTGGACCTCGCTCTGAACAAATGATGTCAAGAATGTCAGAGGTTTGTATTTTCATCTTTTCTCTTGTTGCCCAAACAACGTGTCTTGAAAAGTTGCCTACCGTGTGAATCACTATATTTCAGCCTTTTCAAAATCATGCAGGTGTTTAAGGGACTTGGACTGGAATATAACATGTCAGGACTTACGTAAGTCAGAATAGTCTGTCGCTGGTTTGCCAAAACTGTGAAGTTTAAAAGACTTTTGTGTTACAAAAATAGTTGGTTTGTTTTGCGTATGCAGGGGAAGTAGTCTGGACAGCCACAGACTACTATATTTCGCAGGACGACAGGGGCTTGACAAGCAAAATAATCTTGCTGAGGAGCTTTTTCTTGGCTATTTCACACAGGGAAGGTATATAGGTGACAGGTTAGTGCCTTTTTTTCCCTTGAGATTAGCTGCATTAGCATACCTCTGATAAGCAGTGCCGAAATTTAATTTTCTTTTCCTTTTCCTTTCTATTGGATCTTTCTCCTGACTTTTGTTAATGATTCACGAGCGGGGATTTTTAAGTTTCTTCCTTGTAATCCCGTCGGCTCAATGACCAACACTGATATTTAACTGAGCCTATTGCTTACAAGCGAATAAAAGTCACTATGAGCTTTTCCTGGTGATTTCCAGCTCAAGAAATTGATCTTTAATTAACCGTTCCTAATTAACAGAATCGGTTTCATTCTTTTTGTTTTTCACTCCTTTCTCTCTCTTTTCCCCCTTTTTCTTTTAGTATTAGTGTTGAGGTCGGGCTAAGAAGAAACTTGTTGCAATTCATTGGTCTCAGGCTTTTGCTTCAGATAGTAAGATGTCATCAGTGTTGATTACAACTATGATATTAATCATTACAGTGATGCATCACTTGTCGATAACCATTTTTCCTAATTTTAGTGTTTTACGTAATAAATATGGTTGACGTAGTTGGTATAGAAGGTGTTATTTAGAGTTTAAAGTGACAGTATTTTGACTCTCGACTTGAAGGGAATTTCTTATAGAAGCTGCAAGAAAGGTCGGTGTAGAAGGAGCAGCTGACTTCCTTGAGGATCCCAACAATGGGCTAAAAGAGGTATGTTTCACAACTTTTATTCAATAGTCAACTCGAGAGTCTGTCCCGGGTTGGCTCAGCATTAGAATAGATCACAATTTTATTATCTAAAGTAAACTTTGTTGTTTTTGGGTATGTTTAGGTTAATGAAGAGCTTGAGCAATACTCGTCAAATATATCAGGCGTCCCACATTTTGTGGTATGTAAACGCAATTTAGCACATTGTTCCATAAGCACTTTCGATTTGTTAATTCGCGATAAGAAATGACTAAGCAATTATATTCGGCAGTTAAATGGCAAGTACCAGTTGAGTGGTGGCCAACCTCCAGAAAGCTTCATCCAAGCTTTTCAAGCTGCTTCAAATATCACAGCATAGTTCTGGTGGGTTTTTCTTAAAGTGGGATGATGTATTCGATTAGTAGTATTATATATGCCTCTACTCTAGTGTAAGACTAAGTAAATATTGTGGATGCTTTACCAATGGATGTGAAACTATGACATGATAATAAAATCCACTTAGAAGTTTGACGGTTTGTATAATAAGTGCTCGTGGTGACTTAATTATCCTGCAGTAATTACTTCTGAGTTTTCTATTTAAGGTTGAGAGATTTAACTCACATAATTGAGATGATACCTGCATATTATTATTTTTTTTTTCAAACTCTTGTACATTATATTGCATGGATGCTGGGCAATGTATACAAATTATAGAGACTATATATTATTTGTTATGATTTATTACTGTCCAATATATCTTGTTGGTTTCATCCACGATTAAACGTTTTAATCAGAGATCCTTCCGACTTATCGAGTATCATCACCCTAAAAGTAACAAAAGTCATCGTGCAACCATCAGATAAATACTCTACCAAATAATACATACACACGTATATGATGAGAACTGCTTAATGACGGTTCAAGGTCATCCTGAAAAGATGTAGATATTCCCCACCAATGTCATAGAGTAATTTCATCCCTAAGTAATTTTAGTGTTATGGGGTATTAATAGCTAGGTAGCTGAATGTATCACTATCAACTAGCCGTATACTCCACCTGTGAGAGTTTATTGTCCAGTTAAGATACTTATTAAGTTTATATATGATATTAGTGATAGTGTAAAAACATTGAGGTCATAATTATAAAACAAGTTTAATACAAAAAATATTCAATATTTAATGAAATTTAAATATTAAGAATTGCAAATTTAACAAAGTAATATTATTAAGGCTTAATGCATATGCGGCCCCCCAAACTTGGTCCTTTTTTTCATTTTAGCACCTCACCAAGTGTTGTTCCAATTGAACTCCAGAACGGGGCCTCAAGTGTGTCTATCAAACACAATCCGATTTACATAACATGTATCTTTGAGTTTCAATTTTTTTTTCTTGCCTTGCGCATGAATGTCAATTGCATCCTACCTGAAAAATGCAACCAATTTAAACACCCCACCCATTTTTATTAGACACATCAGATAGGAAGAATTGTGCTACTGTGTTTTACAAGTGAAGAACCACCACTTAAACCAATCAAATCAACAAAACCGGAAAATAAGAAATCAAAATTGGAAACTAAAAATAAAAATAAAAACTAAATCTGAAAAATAAGAAACTGAAACTGGAAAACTAAAACTGGAAAATCAAAAACTGAAAAATAAGAAACCAAAACTGGAAACCAAACTGAAAACTATAAAATCAAAACCTAAACTTAATATTTGATGTATATAATTAAAATGAGTGGGGTGTATTAATTGGTTGAATTTTCCATATAGGATTCGATTGACATTCACGCGCAAGGCTAAAAAAAAATTGAAACTCACCAAATATGTTATGTAAGTCGGATTATTTTTTATAGACACACTTGAGGCCAAGTTCAGGGATTCAATAGGAACAATACTTAGTTGAGGTGTCAAAATGGAAGAAATGGACAAGTTTAGGGGGCCGCATATGCATTAAGCCTAATATTAATGACATAGCATCAAGCATTTTAGAATATTTTATTTTAAAATGAAGAAATATAAAATTCTACATGAAATGGATCTAATAATGAACATTTATTTCAATCAAAGCCTAAGATAAACTTTAGCAACACCTTTAATGCACAATTGTCCCTAAAGCCTGTGGGGTCGATTACAATGTATCAAAAGAAGTTTCGGGAATCAAATGATTCTTTTTTTTTCGGTCAAGAGAAAAGTAGCATATATTAATTAAGTGTTAAGAGTAGAAGGTTTGTTTGCAGTACATCTATTTGGATAACAAGAAAAACACTACTAAAAATAGGGTTAAAATCGATCGAAAAATCGAACGACCAATTAAGCACAGGACCACCTGAACTACTAGCCCTAAATGACTAGTACATATGTCATATATACTCACTCCACGAGGAAAGCCAGATATTTGTATGACGGGTACATCACGGTGGAGATCTTTTTCAAAAGTCATATTTTCTACATCAACTTCATTGTTCCAAAAGTAACTCATAACTCGATACTTGGTTGTTTCATCACATTTATGGTCTTTACAGATGAGATCGTTCTCTACAGGTAGAGTTATGTAATTCACACATGGAAATGTGATTTGACCAATCAAAATTGATCCCACCAAAATATCGTAATTGCATATATTCAGTACAGTTTAACCCCCATTTAATGAACCAACGAGTAGAAACATAGCATATTCATAATCTGCTGAATTCGCAAAACCTATTTCCCACTCTTCAATCTCTACCTTCAGACGTGTTAATTGATTATCACTTCTATTGTAAGTGACGAACAGTTGAGTGGGTTCTACCAGAAATGGTGGGGAGTGTTGTGGTATATTACTGCAGCATATAATAAAGTTCAATATTACAATGAAGATTCGGAGGAAGATGACGATGAAGATTCAGAGGTAGATCCGAAGGCAGACTCTTTAGGTTGTGGAAGTGGATTTTGTGTATCTGAAGACGGACCGGTACTAACTTGTTTTCATGTGATTAAGAGAGCGATGTCTAAAGATGTTATCAAGGGACTGATGCTAGATAAGGCTGAATTCTATGGTACTGAGTTAGTGTATTATAAACGTGAATGGGATATTGCACTGCTGAAAATGACTGGTATAACAAGTTGTGAATGTGCTCAACTTGCAATAGATTACTCATCATTAAGTGTTGGTCAACTTGTGTTGCATTTATGGAATCCCAAAAAGTACCTGGGATCATTCGTAACTGGTAGAATTGGATTTCCCTGTAACAGTACGGCTTTACCTTAAGACAATCTTATTTGTAAAGGGTGTGATCCCACTAGCTTAGTAGTCACGTCCAAGTATAGGGTTCTAGGTGAAAACATTATCCCAAAAAAGAAAAAAGAGCTTAAGGATTGTTGCATGTACCTCAATCACTCCAAACTCTCAATCATATAAATATGCAACTTTCATATTGAATCTGGATCTTCTGGCGGCCCTGTGTTTGATCTTGAAGGAAATATTGTGGGAATGATGATGGCGGTGCATAGTCTCAATACATTTTCAGTTCATTTTGTTGCCTTAGATAGTGTTCTTAAAGATTATTTAGCACAAAAGTCGACCATTCATGTTGCTGCGTCAGATCGTGCTCTTAAAGATTCTTCAGCACAAAAACAGCTTCGCTGAAAAATTAAACCTATTAACACTTGGCAGTTTCAAATGCAGCATTATCAATACCCTAAATAAATTGTATAAGTAATTTTTTTTGGTTGACTTTTAAGTTAATTCTTGCATATGGTTGGTGTTTTGTCGATTGTTAGTGAAATCTTATTACTTGATAAAATTGACATGGTGATTTTTTCTGTAGGTTGGTTTCAAGAGATATATTGGAAAACCTAAAGGTAAGTTATGCCCCTTTCTTGTACTTTGATATTTTGACATCTTGAGAATAGTTAGATATCTTGTAATTAATTTTTGTATTGCTTTTAATTTTTCAAATATTACTATTATATAAAATGGTATTTAAATAGAATGACACAATTTTCTTATTAGTTCGTTAAAAAAAAAAGGTACATTACTAAATTTAGAATAATTTAACTTGGACTTTCAATATTACCCTATGAAAAGCTTTTATAGCCACAAAATATTATGACATGTTTAAAACCACACGTTTCAAAAGCTTTATAACCACACAAATGTTATGATATATTTTTAGACTTTTTCTTTTCTATCTTAAACTTAGTCTTGTCTAACTATGACATATAAATTAGAACGGAGGGAGTAATATAAAAATAGTAGTTGAAGTAGGAACACTTCAGTTGTAGCTCTATTGTAGGGAACATCATAAATCCGTAGATCATCTATTTCTCTGATCAGGGAAAAAAGAGAACCCCTCACCAAAATTTTTACATTTTCCAATCACATGGAGCTGTTTTGTATGAAACAAGAGATATCTCTTACACCTCTAACGGAAATCTTTTGAGGATTCCTCTAATGTGCACTTTTGGATGCTGCAAGTTTGAGTTTCGAAGGATCACTTGGTAAAATGTATCTTGTACTGATGATAAATCCATTATCTAAGGGAAATCCAGTAGTATATATTTCAATAAAACCATCCTCCTCATTGATAAATTGGATTTTCATTAACCAAACAAGTGTCTGACATTTGTCGTAATCATTCAACTCAATGTCAGCACAAGTATCAACACTGATATTTTTTTCGGATCCTATAGGAATAAAACAAATATATGTTAGGACAACTATTTAAGAATCAGATGGACCGAATGCAATAAAATAGTAATAGTTTTTCAATAAGGCTTAGGCTCTGCTATATGTGTCGGTTGAGAGTGGTAAAAAATAGTAGTAGTTTTTCAATTACGATAAATCTTAAAGACATTTTTGCCTAGTTCCAGTTTATCATTTAATTGAACCAGAATTTGTCAAGCGAAAAAAAAAGGCCTCTGGACGGGACCGAACCGGCCAACTTGCTCCCTAAAAGTGAGCCCCCACCAGTTCTGGGTCAAGATCAATTTTAGGGGGCCGAGTTGGGTGGAAAAAAGGGTGTCCGACCCAACCCAAACCAACTTATGGTTGATTGTTATATATAATTGAAATTATGGGTGGTATTCAAAAGGACTTGTTTTAGGTCATATGTTAATGGGCTTTGGGATACTTGATGCATTGGAACTGGCAAAACGACATCTGAAGTGAATATATGTTGTGAAATTCAGGAAATATGAGTTCATTGCAATTACACATATGCAAGTCGTGATTACATCCCTCAATTAATGAAGGAGAAGAAATGGAATCCGAATCAAAAGAAGTTTAGTATATATCCTCAAAATCAGAACTTAGAAATTTATACCAAGAGGGCTACTTTAAAAGCTTCCGCATCTGTCATCAGTCTTGAATGTTACATTGGTACTAGTTCATTTTAGTTGATTTGTTCTCATATTTGTTGTTAAGTTTGATGTTTGCTTCTTTTACTGCTTGGTTGGATGCTTAGTTCTTTTACTCTCTTTTTGCAGTTCTAACTTCTTGTGTAATAATTTTACCTACTTTTGTTGTTTTTATGTTCATCCTCAGGGGGAGAGTCAATATTTCAATGTTCTGGATTTATCATAGAAAGTTTTAGTCACTGCCGCAAAACTCCTCAAATGTTCTACAAGTAGAAACTTTGAAGCGGATGGTATCAAGGTTGATTCATTATTATAATGTTTTCAAATTTGTCTAATCATTAATTCACAAAATTCATTTTTGTTGATACGGATTATAATGATCTTGTGTATACTATTTTCAACCAATTCTTGTCAGATTAATTGATGTTTATAACTATTTCTTTAGGTTATCGTGCACGTGTCAGATGGAAGATAATTTGCTGGTCAAATTGAAGCATATGATTTCTGTTACGATATAGCAGCCATAAAGATTCAATCAGACATGCCACTTCCAGCGGCATCTCTGGCTCGTTTAAATGATTCTATCACTATTGATCCAAGTCACCATGTTAAAGAGGAGTCGTTTCAACTTCATCATCGTACATGTTCATTTGTTCTTATTCCTGGAGATTTAGTTATAGCGCTTGGCCGTTTCCCTGTAGAGCTGTACTCCATCATGGTTGCTCCTGGTTTATTCAGGTCGGTGCTCTTATTCGACTTTTAAGTTCTGTGCAATCACTTCATCAAAGACTATATCACTAAATGGGTCTAGAAACTCAGTATTTGCATTTTGTTTATCACTAAATGTTTTATGTGCTATGTACCTATTATTTTTCAATCTTGTTTTTGTAATTGCATGCCTAGGGAAAGGGATTTGTTTCGTGATTGTAGACTATATCATTGTGGTGCACTAACTAACACATTCTTCATTTGTTGGTCATTTTTGCTGAAGGATGTATTTTTATTTTGACGGAGGATATTGAACACATCCACTTGCATATTGACTTCTTCATAAGCAGACATGTTTAAACTGGTTATATTATTGATGGGGAAGAAACTCCCCGAGCCTTTCTTTATCTTTTTATTTTTATTATGCTAACTGCTATATCTGTCGGTTGAGAGTGGTAAAAATGTGTTCTTCCATTTACCTAAGTAAATTGTTTTTTGCCAGCATAATGTGTACTCCCTCCATCCCAATTATGTGGCACCATTTGACTAGGCACGGAGTTTAAGAAATAAAGGAAGACTTTTTAAATTTGTGGTCCAAAATAAACTTTAGATATTTGTGTGGCTGTAAATCATCTCATTAAGAGTAAAAAGAAAATTTTAAAGTTAAATTGTTTCTAAATATAGTAAGGTGACATTTTTTTGGGACAGACTAAAATTGAAGGCGTGTCACATAAATTGGGACAGAGGGAACACAAATGCACGCATGTTGCTTACTGTATACTTAATTCTCATATTGGTTACTGAGACGTTTATCTTTCAATTTTTTGTTGTTGATTTTTCTAGCATTGATCGTTGCGACGACAAATGCAAAGAGCTTTTTACGGCATCGTGCTTAATTACGCGGTTACCTCTCTTTCACACTCTTATCTTTTAATTTGGTAGTTAATGAGACATATTGCATTGAACATATTCTATTCTAGCTTTTATTTTCAACTTGTTTATTCGTACACTTAACTTTTATATGTGCTTTTCTATGATTGTACATTTTCCTGGTTATTCATCCCCTAGATATGGTATTGGACACTATCCTTTAAGAAGATGGTAACAATCCTTTAAGAAGAAAAACAACGGAACATATTCTATTCTAGCTTTTATTTTCAACTTGTTTATTCGTACACTTAACTTTTATACCTTTCAGATATGGTATTGGACACTATTGAATTTGCATCCTAAAATGTCAACTTATAGTTGGTTGTTATATATAATTGAAATTATCGGTGATATTCAAAAGGACTTGTTTTAGGTCATATGTTAATGGGCTTTGGGATACTTGATGCATTGGAACTGGCAAAACGACATCTGAAGTGAATATATGTTGTGAAATTCAGGAAATATTAGTTCATTGCAATTACACATAAATATATGTTAGGACAACTATTTAAGAATCAGATTGAACACATGCAAAGAAAGCAAGTCAGAGAATTCTTAGCATGTAAAATTGTGTTTCGTCTCTCTCTTCGAGCAGCTATTACACATAGAAATAATCATTCCAAGCAGAAAAATTAGAGTAGAAGAGTCAGTACTCAGTAACCATCTTCATTCTGGTATGCAAAGTGGTAGAGAGAAAATAACATTTGACACTATAATGGGTATCTGCTCTAAATTATTAGTACAATTATTTAATTTTAGGCTAAAATATTTCATCACGATTACACATGAGAATAATAAATTCCAATCAGAAAAATCTTGAGCTCTCTTATAGTGTTTAACACTAATTGTTTAAGCAAAACCCAATTTCTTTTCATTCTTTGATGATGATATCAGTCGAAAACTACAAAAACAGATATTTAATGATGAATATACGAGATCGGTCTTTTAAATGTTGAGTAGTAATAATTTTTCAATTATGATAAATCTTAAAGACATTTTTGCCTAGTTTATCATTTAATCGAACCAGAATTTGGCAAGTGAAAAAAACAAAGCCTTTGGACGGGGCCGAACCGGGCCAACTTGCTCCCTAAAAGTAAGCCCCCACCAATTCCGGGTCAAGATCACTTTTAGGGGGCCGAGTTGGGTGGAAAAAAGGGTGTCCGACCCAACCCAAACCAATTAAGAAATATAACTAGATTTGGCGGGCCAGACCGGATTTATTCATTAATTTAAATTCGTTTACTTTCACTAAATTACTAAAATTGAGATTGACATAAGCTATGGAAAATTATCTTTATATTGAACTCAATTTTTTTGCATAAGAAATTTATAGATCGAAATATTAAAATTTCATACCAATTTTGGGGGAAAATGTAAATCGAATGAAATAAATGCAGTTTTTCTCAAAACAGCTCATCTTTATTATATCCAATCTCAATTTTCCATGGATTTGTTTTTTTATGTAGATAAAGTGGGTTTGCTTTGGCTTTAAAGACCAGCGGTTGATTGTTCTAGTTTATTGTTAGACTCAATTAACTTCCAAAAGCTCAAGCACACTTTCATTTAGATGTTTCTAGTTTGAAACCTCACCAATGCATTTTACTGATAGCTTTTTCCTTTATTGGTGTATCATTAGCTTTGGGTTGAATGACTTTCCTTTTCATGTTCAACTTTACCACATTAAAAATGCTGCTAATTGTTATTTATATATATACTTTCTCTGTCCCAATTTATGTGATACACTTTCCTTTTTAGTCTGTCCCAAAAAGAATGATACATTTCTTTATTTGAAAATAATTTAACTTTAAACTTTACCTTTCACGCTTAACGAGATGATCTATAACCACATAAATATCTTTGGCTTATTTTAGACCACAAGATTCAAAGTCTTCCTTTACCTCTTAAATTTCGTGCCCAGTCAAACTATTACATAAATTGGAAAGGAGGGAGCATAATTTAAGGCATAAATTGCTATTACCATTAGTTTTTTACCATTAAAATAACTCACCTGTAAATGAATCCTTATAGGAATTAATTTGAATTTAAAGGGTTAAAAGGTTTTAATTTCTTCAATAACTAACAACGGCTTGAGGAGAGAGAAGAAAACGGAATTTCACATGGTAATAATTTCAGACTTGCTTTCTTTGTATTTGTTCCATTTGCTTCTTAAATGGTTGTCCTAACATAAATTTTGTTACTTTACTACAGGATCCGGAAACCATATTAGTGGTCATACTTGTTCTGACATTGAGTTGAATAAGCTATACCACCAACGCAAACAACTTGTTTGGATGATGAAATATAATGAGGGTGAAAAATATGCTACTAGTTTTGCTTTAGATAATGGAGTTATCATCACGACACACTACGAATTACCAAACAATATTTGGGAGACCAGAGCATGTCCCCTACATGAAGATGATTTCAATTATAAGCTTCAGAAAGTGCATGAAAGCCCATTATGGGATATTGCATGGCTTAGGATTAAAGGCGTAGATGTGTGCGCATTTGGTAAGCTTCCAAGAGATTGTTCGTTGTCCGAGGGACAACTATTAACACACAAATATGGTGCGTGGATTTGTAATGACAACATCTCTGTAGGGCCATTTTCAGTTGGTAGAGTTGTGCTTCGATGTTTGAACAAGGTGGAGTCACCCAATGATAGACGCTATGGTAGAGACTATAACTTCAAATTCTTAGATCGCATGCCTGAGCATTGAATTATGGGTCATGTTTGTAACAGACGCTATGGTAGAGACTATAACTTCAAATTCTTAGATCGCATGCCTGAGCATTGAATTATGGGTCATGTTTGTAACATCTATACGATTTCTACTATGACTTTGGATGCATGTCATGATCAAACTTTGATAAATGAAATCGCAAAAGAGTTTCACCCTCAAGTCCCCTTATACAAATTAGTGGCATGAAGGTCGAAACTTTTTCTTATAAGATAGCGACCTGAGGAGGTCAAAAAATTAACGGAAAAATAGCAAACCGACCGCATGAAGTCGGTAGCTATTTAATACAAATAAAAAAATATAAAAAAAACATTTTTTGTCAAAATTTAATTATATAAATATAAATTTTGCAATTACCAACCTAATGAGGTGATAAATAATTTTAAAAAATTTACCGACCTCATGAGGTCGGTTTTTTTGTCAAATTACAGTCAAAGATGAATTAAAATTGCTGACTTCATGAGGTCGGTAACTCCAATTCATATCCCCAAATCGGGGCTTTCTTTCACTCTCCCTTTCTCTCTTTCTCTCCGAACACACCCCACCGTCCCTGCTCCATTGCCCCCACCGTGCCACTCTGTTCCCTACATTCCTTGCCGCCGCGCCTCGCCATCGATTTGAAAAGGTTTGTCTTTTTTCCTTTTCAATTTCATGTTATTCATTATTAGTTGCATTACTTTGTATAATTTTAGTTTAATTAGTTGATTTATAAACTTTATTTATTGTTCAATATTAGTTTTTTGGGTTTAGAATGTTAACTTTATTTTAGGGTTTTGTATTAAAATTTAATGAAATATAGAAACTAATGTTGTTGTGTTGTATTGAAATTGAATGTGCCCACACTAATTAGTAATTGGTTGTAAATTTAGAATATAATTGAACTTTCAACCTTAAATTGAACCTTGAATTTGAATCAAATTTTGGAATAAGATAAGTCTTAGTTTCAAACTTCAATTAAATTAAAATAAGATTAGTATTAATTAAGCTAGTGTTAACTTTGGTTGTAGTGTAGAATTATTATTCAATGTAGAGTTTAGAAATTTCAATTTTCTTGCCATTTGTGTAGATAAAATCTCGTAGTTGGATGTACGAGATGACTACTATTGGCCGAGGGGGATGATGGAAGAATTTGTAGCCGGTGTCATTGCTTTTGTTGACTATGCAATGACACTTGAACCTTTTCAAACTCATGGCTTGGTTAGGTGTCCTTGTGCTAAATGTGAATGTACGAATTTAGAGAATCCAGAGATTGTTAGGTTTCATATATCAACAAGGTTTTCAAAGTGATTATACAGTGTGGACCAGTCATGAAGAAACGGATAGCAGTTTTGGTAGATTTAAAAACTTTGTTGTTGGTGAAAGTAGTAGGGGGTGGAACCTATCAACCTAATGTCCAAAATTCTAGAATGCACGTTCAGTACGCTTATGGCATGCATTCCGATTATAAATGTAGTGACCATGTTGAAGAACCTCCTAATGAAGAAGCTATCTAGTTAGTCAGCTTTTACATGATGGGAGACTCCACTCTCAATTGTCTATCGCTGTTAGATTATTAAGTATCAAAGAAGATTAGAATGTTCCCCAAGAGGCAATGGATTCTGTGATTGGCCTTATGCATGAATTAGTTTACCCGACTCTAGAGATTCCTAATAATTACTCTAAGGCAAAGAGATTTGTGTCTAAGTTGGGACTCTCGTTAGTGAGAATTGATTGTTGTGAAAATGGCTGCATGTTATACTATAAGGATGAAGCCGGTCTAGAATCTTCTAAATTTAAGCAAACTAGAAGTGGAAAGAGAGTTGTTAAGGCGATGCATTAATTACCTTTTATACCAAGGTTAAAGAGGTTGTATGCATCAAATAGCTCCGCTCCTCTTATGAGATGACATAGTGAAAATAGAAGGCCACTCGGTGTTATGTGTCATCCATCACATGGTAAGGCTTGGAAGCATTTTGATAGAACCTATCCAGACTTCGCAGCTGAACCACGTAACATTAGGCTGGATTTATGTTCAAACGGATTTACTCCACATTCTGTTTCTGTTGCACCATATTCTTGTTGGCCTGTGTTCATAACCCCGTATAATCTTCCCCCTGAGTTGTGTATGATGTCACGCCCGAACCTGGGCCTGGACGTAACACGGCACCACGTCGACTTCTCGTAATACTCATAATCATGTGACCTCAAATCCGAACGTATACATAATGAAAGTTTTTCGAAGAATCAACATGTGATACCAAAACATAACTAATTTATAAAATAAAACTAACACAATACGATTAACTAAAAGTCGGCCCCCAAATATCATAATGCGAAAATACTTAGACAATCGAAAATATCTTAAAAGCCGGAACATGGCTAAACTAAAACACCGCTGAAAGTATAGCGAGACAACAAGGTTAACATAACAAATATCGACTATACTGGTGTACCTGTTTGTGTCTATGAAGCCTCTAAGAATACCGAATAATAGAGTATGTCTATAAACGAAATAAGCTGGATACCGACAACGTAAAGAAGCAATTTGGGGCTCAAAACGTTTATCGTGCACTCCAAAATACATATAGTCGTCATATATACATATATCGTTCCCGCATCGCGAGATGCGGAGCTTGGAAAATATAAAAGGGGATATCGGCACATTTGAAGGGTCGGTATGTAAAAGCAATCATCAGCAATACAAGTATATACATAAACCGAAACCGATAAGTGAGGGAATCGTAATAGCAAGGATGTAGAGATATGAATACTCCACCTTTCCCTCTCGTCCGAATCATCTGTATTATTTATGTTTGTATATGTGGGGCCTTGGCCCAATAATAAATGCACGATATGGCCTCGGCCTAGTGGTGCGTCATTCAATGGCCTCGGCCATGTATACGTATACACAAGACTGTGTTGTGCCCTTAGGCAAAATCACATATATTTAATTATGGTTAATTAATAAGGACTGAGACCATAATAATAATGAACAATCTTTGAACCGAAATAGACATCTTTGAGATATCAAATTGAAATCATAGCTACACATCACGTCAATTCGAGCATCTCGGAAATTTCTAGAGAGACTCATTGGTAACAATACATAAGTCTATAAAGATTACGAGCCGAGTTCATGATATTCAAATTGACAACCATGAACGAAATCTTTAAGGATCATGATTTGACCCTAGAAGATAACGAATATCTACAACATATCATGAAACTAGGGCTAAAGCGTATTTTGAGTCAAATTACTGATAAGTATGAAGAATGAGGCGTAGGGAGAATCATGAACATTCCCTAAAGTAGATAGTTAGCCTCACATACTTTAATTCCAGCCTTTGAGCGTAATACAACGTTCGTCAACCCTTTCAACTTTGATCTATATCAATACAAGTCAAAAGAATTCTATATTAGCAATAATATCCATGCAACTAAACCAAACCAACATTTTATCAAACACTTGGTGGGCATAAAGCTCCACAATCTCCATTAATGGTGTTTCTTCACCCAATTCTCATTCTATTATACGGGTGATTCTATAATCTCAATTTGATGAAAGTAACATCATTCTTCATCATCCCAATATATGACTACTAAACAATCCTAAGTTAATAATGAACAAACCACATTTGCATAGTTAATATGATAATACATCAAACCCATTTACGATTCTCCCAAGAACTCAAGAAAATATTTAAAACTATAAGTGATTAGAGAGTAGAAAGTATTACCTTTTTGAAGTTCTAATCCTACCTTGAATTCGGATTCTACATTAAACCACCTTTGTCCACAGACGAAGATTGATCGATAATCTATGGAATAGATTGGGATTCAGCATTAATCTTTGTTAGATCGATGCAATAATCAATGGGGTTTGAGTAGGAACTCACCTTGTATGCTTTGTGAAAGCCCTAGGTGTTTTCTTCTCCAAAAAATGGTTTAGAAAGAAGTGGAAAAAGTTTTTCGGAGTTGGGTACATATAAAATTCGAAAAGGACGTTTCGGGCATAATTTGGCTCCCAGTGCGTCGCCGGGGTGGGGCACTTGTGCCTATCATCACCCTTATATATATATATATATATATTTTGCAAATTTTGCCTTGGGTTGGCTCTCCGGGCGTCGCCATGAATGATAATTTGGCGCCTACTCTACACCATTCGACAACGTTCGGTAGAATGGGCATAACTGGCCAACTAAGGGTGGGGCTCCACGTCACCTTGGCCTTTTGGCCATTCCATGAAAATTCTCCGTTTTGGCTCCATAATTTTTATATTCGAAAGATATGTCAAAGGGATACAACTTTCATGTTTTAAGCTTTCTCAAATTCCCAACGGGTTTTCAAGAAATTAGGATGGAATGAAGGCGTATCGAAAACTTAGCCGATTCTATCGATTCTGAGCACCCCTCTATTAGCCATTTTGAGACAATCATATCTCCTTGATCCGGACTCTGATTGGACTGATCCTTATATGCCTGAAAAGGTATTTCTATATACTACAACTTTGGGATAATAGTCAAAATACCCCCCAATGTTTGACCAAAATGCCAACTACACACCTAACCTTTTTGTTGGTCCTATTCCCCCCGGACAAATTTTTCGGTATTAAAATGCCCCTTTTTTTCGATGTGGCGAGAACGCCCGGGAATACACCGCCCGGTGGCGCGTGATGGCCTTCAAATAATCTGCATACGACGTGTTTTGGACTCCAACAAAGGACATCACATATGATGCCACATAGATATATTTAAATTCCTCCATTTTTACACCCAACTTCTCATTTTTTAGCCCAACTTCTCATTTTTTTCTCAATCACGACCAAACAAGCCCTAAACATTCAAAACCCATTTTCCTTTAATACCACCACCGTGCGAACGCTACACAATAATCCATATTTTCTTATACGTTAATTAATATGGAAATTAAAACAATGAACAATGAGTTTGAAGTGTAAGTTGCCAAGTGAAGATTTGGATGTTTTGGTATCCATCTCCATTTTTTTTTGTCAAAATAATATCCATTATAAACAAAAATGCCGAATGATAGAAAATCCACATATGATTCCCAACAACTTGTTAAAGAACAACTTTCCACCATAAACGAAAAGGGAAAAAAAAAACGAAAATCGAAGAAAAAAAAAAAGGAAAAATTTCCTAAAAAAAAAAGTTGAAAAATCTAATGTTGTTAAAGAAAATCGATTGGAAGTTGCTTGTTTGGAGTTGCTTACTTGTTGCTTGGTTGGAGTTGTTTAAGCACTAATTCTTTGAGTTGATATTGGGAGAAAATTAAACTCCATTAATGGGAATTTGGAGAAAGCTATGAAGAACACCAAATGGGTTTATTTAAATTCTTCATTGTTTGATCAAAATTAATGGATGAACTTTGTTCTATTAGGTGTTAAAAGCTTCCTTTCATATTTGGATTTGTTTGGATTAGATTTGAGGAAGTTGGTGTGATTTTTTTTTTTCAACTTCTAATGAAGATGATGATGAAGATGATGATGATGTTGATGATGATGATAATGTTGATGAAGATGAAGGAGAATTGGTTATGGGTTTTTGGATCCTTACTAAAAATAGAGTATGGAAAATTGAGAGATTTTTTTTTTGAGTTGATTTGGTGTGATTTTTTTTTCCAACTCCTAATGAAGACGATGATGACGTGGCACGTGGGCCGCCTGGCGCGTGTATACAAGCGCACATGTAACGAATTGGGAGTTGTCATATTCCGTTTTGGATCGCCACGTGGCAAAAAAGGGTCAATTTTGATGCTTTTCGAAAAAATTTGTTCAAGAAATTAGGGGTAATAGGACCACAAAAGGTTACGTGTGTAGTTGGGATTTTGGTCAAACGTTGGGGGGTATTTTTGACTATTATGTACTACAACTTTCATTAAAGAACCTTTTCAAATTCCCAACGAATCAAGGTGTTATGGTTGCCGAAGTAGGCCCTCGGCACCACTTTCGCAACACGCTCAAACCTTCAAATTTTCTCTGAAACTCTAACGATACGAGTCTAACCTTTATTTTAAGATACGGGGTGTTACATATGACTAGTCCATATATATTCCTGTCCATATATATTCCTTAATTCCATTATTCCTGGGCCACGTAATCCAAAAGTTTTGATTGATGTATACTTGCAACCTTTGATTAAAAGGGCAGCTCGGTGCACTAAGCTTCCGCTATGCGCATGGGTCGGGAAGGCCGACCACAAGATTCTATTGTCTGTGGCCTTACCTTGCATTTCGCAAGAGCCGTGTTTCACGAGCTCAAACCCATGACCTCCGGTCACATGCAAAGAACTTTACCAGTTACGCCAAGGCTCCCCTTCACTTACAACCTTTGATTGATGAGCTTAAATTGTTGTGGGCATAAGGGTTTGAGACATATGATGTTTCGCGTAAGCAGAATTTTAATTTGAGGGTCGCTTTAATGTGGACTATTAATGATTTTCATTGGGATGTTGTCTGAGTGGATGACAGCTAGAAAGTTAGCTTGTCCTTACTGCATGAAAAATACTAAATCGTTCACTTTAAAAAATGGCAAATTTAATTCACTGTTTGATTGTCACCATCAGTTCTTGCCAATGGATCATCAAAAAAAGACTTGTGTTCCAGTGCATTGAGGGAAGACAATCTTTCTCGGATGGATTAGAATATTCCTGTACTCACAAATAAGTTGGAGAAGATTCTTTCACCGGATTTTTTTTATGTGATGGAACATCTTCTAATTCACCTTGCGTACGAAGCCCGACACGGGGGCCCAGTTCAATATAGATGAAACAGATATGTAAGCACTGAAGAACTTACGATGAACTAGATAAGGAAATATAAAGGCAAGAAATTATGTACGGGAAATATTGAAGAATCTAAGGTTGCAGTTTCAGTTCTAAAAAAATTGGGAGTTGACCGATAAAGGAAGGGCGGGACAACTGCCAATTCCTGCCCAACCGTTTTACCCCAACCGATTTTTCTAGACCTTTAAATACTCTAATTTCTAATTAATTTTTATATATACTTTTCTACTATATAGAAACATGAGTTTCTATATAGGATCGTCGTCCACTCCAGGGGACCCACTATCCTATATAAAAACTCATGTTTCTACATAGTAGGGAAAAAAAATTAAGGGCCCACTAGAGCCCACTCTTCTATAATTTTTTTTTAAAAAAAAATTAAGGGCCCACTCTTCTATAATAGTAGAAATAAAAAAACAAATTTAAGGTGGGATTCACGTGAAGAATTAGGAGACAATTGCTAAAAAAAAAAGGTAGGGTCCACGTGAAGAAGTACGAGACAATTGCAAAAAAAAAAGGACATTTAAATAATGATAATAAGTTCAGAAAATGGTAAAAGTACGTTTAGAGAAAATTTAAAGAAAAGAAATTCAGGAAAAAAGAAATAACAATTTAAATTGAACACAAAAACCGCTAAAGAAGTCATAAAACCAAAACATTTAAAACTTATACCTTTGGGCATAAGTTTAGACACATACGTCTCACACAAATAATGAGGAATAACATCAAGAAGACGAAATATAAACGGTCTCCTATAATAGTATAGTAAATTATAAAATAAAAATAAAAAATTAAGGTGGGGCCCACTCTTCTATAATAATAGTAATTTTTTAAAAAAAAATTAGGTGGGGCCCGCTCTGTTTACGATAGTAGAGATTAAAAAAATTAAGGTGGGGTCCGCGTGAAGAATTAGGGAGACAGATTCGAAAAAAAAAAGTGGGGCCCGCATGAAGAATTAGAGCGAAATATAAACGGTCGAAAGCGTATACGCGTATTTCTTAAAATGATGAAGTTGGTCATCTTAAAAATTAAGGAACTACGATGCGGATGTTAACATGTAAAGCATTTTTGTTGTTGAGTAGAAAGAGATGATATCATGAAACTCGGTGGGAGAAAGTGTATTTCAAATCTTTCAATTGGAGAACCAAACCAGAAAAGTCATATATGGGAGAAGCTGACTAAATAAAATAATTTATTGATATTTTACATTAATTGAATTATAATAATTTTTATAATAAAAATTTCATAATTATATTACTAAAAGACTCTCTCACATCCTAATTTATGTGGCGGTAGTTTGACTAGGGATGAAGTTTAAAAAAAAAAAAGGAAAGATCTTTGAAACTTGTGATTAAAATAAGGTATAGATATTTGTGTGAATTTAAATCATTTCATTAAAGGTAAAAGGCGAAGTTTGAGTTAAATGATTTACAACGCAAAAAATATATTATTAATTTTTTAGGCAGTTAAAAAAAAAATGTGATACTATTTTTTGTGTTGGGTGAGTGTTAGCACGGTTTCAATCATCTAGTTATATATAAAAATTAGAGATGAAAAAAGTTTCTTCTTAGGGGACATGGAGTATTATTTTCGTCTCAAAAGAAGGGTACCTCCCCTTCTCAATTTAAAAGTAATTTAACTGAACTTTGTCGTATTTATCCTTAATGGTAAAATTTTATCGTCGTTGCAAATATTCGTGCGTATTTTAGATTACAATTTTTTTTTTTTTTTTTTTAAATAAATTTTAATTTGACACTAAGTCAAACTACATCATATATGAAAGAAGAGGAGTATTAGAGATGGAAGAATTTATAATATTTACACAATAAGATAAAATGATCTCTTTCGACTAGTACGATCTGAATTAAATTTAATAATCCTAAAAAGATTTATTTATCAATCTATTGTCTTATTCTTTATCAAATTCCTCTCCCCCCCCCCCCCCCGGAAAATAGGATATAATTAAAATAACATTTATAATAGCTCATAAACTGATCTGTCCGTCAAGTAATAGTTGGTCATGAAGTCACGCTTTGATGGAAATAACGTGCTTCACCGGGTTTATGAGATTGCGCCTTTTCCATATTATCAGAATTTATATTTAGTTTTCCTTTGATAATTTTTTTGCGAGATAGAAAATTTTAAGTGAAAACGCATAGGAAACTGAAGCTTGCTGTTCTGTTTTCTAGATATATGTTATGTTTGACTTTTTATTGGTGGTTAGTTTATGAGAAAAGACATCATTTAACCCCTGAACTTGGCATGAAAACTCAGTTTGGAAACTAAACTTAACTTCTATTTATTTACCCCCCTTAACAACTTACGATTTAATTATCTTCCCCTACAGTAGGCGGACCTGGGCGCGTGTTTAACGGCGCGCCTCACCGCGTTAATTAATTTTTGTTAACGTTTTTTTTTTTTTTAATACAAATCGGGGGACGTTAAATTTGTTCCTTTTTTTAAACCCAACCGAAAACCCTTTAAACCCTAAGTTATTATCTTTCTTTTCCATCAATTTTT